>NW_015549634.1:310531-321413 GCF_001515605.1 Sinocyclocheilus anshuiensis | reverse complement strand
ACTGTGCTTGATTGGCCAGCCAACATGCCTGACCTGAAGCCCATAATATGGAATCTATGGGATATTTTCAAGAGAAAGATGAGAAACAGTGGATCCGAGCTGATGCTCAATAGTCCTCAGCAGAGCCACAGGCGGATCGCTTCATGCCACACCTCACTGATGCTGGAGTTTGTGCTAAAGGAGCCCCGGCCAAGTACTGAGTGCAGAAATGAACATACAGTACTTTAAAGAACTTGAGCTTTTCTGTTTTGCAAACCCTTTTTTTGATTGATCTTAGGTAATATTCTAATATTTTGAGATACTGGATTTTTGACTTTCATGGGCTGTAAGCTCTAATCATCAAAATTAAAACAAAAAAAATGAAAAAATTAAAACAAAAAAACTTTTGAAATGTTTTACTTTACATGTAATGAATTTAGAATAAATGAAAGTTTCACTTTTTGAAATAAGTTACAAAAAAATAACTTTTTCACGATATTCTAATTTTTTGAGATGCACCTGTATATATATATATACAGGTGTATCTCATATATACTTGTAATTATATGTGAGTGTTATTATTGCTCTTCCTATTGCAAATCATTACATTTCCATGTACTCACATTAGCCGTATTGTTAGCATTCGTTTAAAGACACAGTAGACTTCTGCCAGAGGGAACAGACAGATTCTACAGACATTGTATTTTTGCGTGCAGAAAAGAAAAACAGCAGCCGAAGGGAGCGTGTAAATTTCCCTGTGGGCATCTTCAGCTAACAAACACTCGCAGGCCGCCAGACACCAACACACCAGCTGCTAATTAACCTGACAAACACACAGTAACCAGCAATTTACTAGCCAATAACAAGGCACAACAACTAATTCATCAGCAAACCTAAAGCTGCAGGGCATTCACAAACATGAGATCAGCATTTGATGTGTGCTCGGAAACTGAAGGAGGTTTCAGACGCCTTCTTTTGGACCAATATTAAGGCAGACTCGTGTCTATGTAGAGAAGGCAATGCTTAGTGAAAAAACAAACATTCATGATGGTGGACAAAGTGATAGAAATCTTTAATCAAACTTAAACTAAAAAAAAAACCAAATAAATTAATTACAAAAACATTTTTTTTTAAATGCCTTGGCAACTAACTGAAATAAAATAAGTTTAAGTACTAAAATTTTAAACTATTGTAAATCATTTCCTTAATTAAAAATAAAACAGAAATAAAATAAATATAAATATTCAAAGAAAAACAAACTTAATAAAATTTTGCCTTGACAACTAACTGAAATAATAATAATGAAAAAGTTTAATTTAAAGGACTAAAATGACTAAAAACTATAAAAAAAAATTTCCTTAGTTGAAATAAAGTAGAATTAAAATAAAGTGATAGAAATCTTTAATCAAACTTAAACTAAAAAAAAAACCAAATAAATTAATTACAAAAACATTTTTTTTTAAATGCCTTGGCAACTAACTGAAATAAAATAAGTTTAAGTACTAAAATTTTAAACTATTGTAAATCATTTCCTTAATTAAAAATAAAACAGAAATAAAATAAATATAAATATTCAAAGAAAAACAAACTTAATAAAATTTTGCCTTGACAACTAACTTAAATAATAATAATGAAAAAGTTTAATTTAAAGGACTAAAATGACTAAAAACTATAAAAAAAAATTTCCTTACTTGAAATAAAGTAGAATTAAAATAAAATATAAATATTAGTTAAAACAAAAATTAAACAAAACTCAGAAATGTTGCCTTAGCAACTAATTGAAATAAAAAAAAGTTGAAGGACTAAAATTAAATGTACTAAAACTAAAACTATTAGAAATTGTTTCCTTAATTAAAATAAAATAAAATAAAAACGGATGAAAAACTTAAACTTAAAACATACAAACAAACAAAAATAAAATGTACAAATAAACGTTTCCTTGGAAACTAACTGAATTTTTTTTTTTTTAAGTTACTGAAACTAAAACTATTAGAAATCATTTCCTTAATTGAAATTAAGTTAGAATAGTAGAACTAAAGTAGAAATAAAGTAAAATATAAATATTAGATGACAAAAAAAAAAAGCTAAACAGCAATATTTGAAGAAAAAAAAACTAAGCACATAACAAAATTACTAAAACTTAAACTAAAATTAAAAGTGAAAATATAAAAAGAAAAGCTAATTCAAAATGTTAATAAATACTGAACTTGTATATAATTAATACTAAAAATAACAAATTTTTGTTAGTTTAGTCACTACATTTAGGATACTGCCCGAGAAGACTGCTGTCTATGTAGGCAGCGCACTGCAAGGCCACTAACTAGATTCTGAAACAGCGCTTTGGAAAATCATAAAGTTCAGGCTATCAATTATCTGTCCAGACTCAAGGACAGTGTGACCTCTGACCTCTAGTCCACAGAGAAGCGCTCAGCAGTGCTACTGTAACCCTCACAGCAGAGGTCACGCTGGGATCTGACCCCAAAAACCTGTTCAATACCTGCAGAAGAGCTAAGAACAGCAGCGCAAACGCATCGTCTGTCAGCTCATAAATCAGCTCTAATTGGCCGTCCTACAGCAGTGCAGTCAGTGCTGTTGAGTTACAGTTTAATCAGACCAAACACAAACTCAAGAGAACAAACACACTTAATCATCACCAGATCTGAGAACATATTTAACATCAAAAGTCATTCTGTGTTTTATCTCATCATGAGCTTTGATCCCAGCTAACAGAGAAAGTTCTCACAACATTCACAAGCGGTTTTTAAATGTTATTTAAATGTTCGGACAAAACGTTCTTAAAGCTATGTTTATGGATCGTTCTTATCACAGTAAATTTCATATATGTTCTTCAAAAAACAACATTCTTTGAATATCCACATGACATTATTATTACTTTTTTAGAATGACTATATGCTTCTTATAACGTTGAGAAAACATTCTGAATTTTTAAGGTAAGTGGTTGCAAACAATTTATTTTAGCTACATTTAAAAAAAGTTGAAAGTCAGTCAACTAAATTTATTTAAATGTAGCTAAAATAAATTGATTACAACCACTTACCTTAAATGTTTTTTGTAAATTCAATGAATCATTTTTCTCAGTGTGATATAGTTACTGATACTGATTAGTTTTGTTTTACATTCAAATGTTTGGGGTAAGAGAAATTAATATGTTCTTCAAAAAACAACATTCTTTGAATATCCACATGACATTATTATTACTTTTTTAGAATGACTATATGCTTCTTATAACGTTGAGAAAACATTCTGAAATCAACATTCTTAAAATGTCCTTATGTTATTTGTACTTGATGAACATTCTCAATGTTGAAAGAAAACGTTTTTAGAATATTACATTTAAAAATGAACGTTCAAATAATGTTATATTTTGGGTGAAAATAAAACTTGTAAAACATTTAAGAAGCTTTTTTTATATAAACCTTTAAATAATGTTCTAATCACAACAAGAAAACTGGACATTTTAATGTTCTTAGATTATTAAAAATAAACATTCAAAAATTTGGATGAAAAAATCTGTGATTTGGCAGACAACCAAAATTACATTGAAAAAAATGATACATTTTTTTAAGGTAAGTGGTTGCAAACAATTTATTTTAGCTACATTTAAAAAAAGTTGAAAGTCAGTCAACTAAATTTATTTAAATGTAGCTAAAATAAATTGATTACAACCACTTACCTTAAATGTTTTTTGTAAATTCAATTAATAGTTTTTCTCAGTGTGATATAGTTACTGATACTGATTAGTTTTGTTGTACATTCAAATGTTTGGGGTAAGAGAAATTAATACTTTTATTCATCAAGGATGCATTACTGTTTTCAACATTGATAATAATCAGAAATGTTTCTTGAGCAGCAAATCAGCATATTAGAATGATTTCTGAAGATCATGTGACACTGAAGACTGGAGTAATGATGCTGAACATTCAGATTTGATCACAGAAATAAATTACAGTTTAACAGAGATTCACATAGAAAACAGTTATTTTACATTGTAATAATATTTCACAATTTTACTGTATTTTTGATCAAATAAATGCAGCCTTGGTG
This sequence comes from Sinocyclocheilus anshuiensis, assembly GCF_001515605.1. Lineage (NCBI taxonomy): Eukaryota > Metazoa > Chordata > Actinopteri > Cypriniformes > Cyprinidae > Sinocyclocheilus > Sinocyclocheilus anshuiensis. Next base: position 317,369 of record NW_015549634.1, on the reverse strand, counting down.
AGCAGAAGAGACTTCTTTTTTAAAAACATTTAGTGTATGTTTCGAGTCATTCTGATACCTGCTTCTAGTCGCTAATGATGACACTCATTCCTGGTATGAACCTGGCAGGTTTGAGGAGTCAGAGCTGATTTTTCAGAACTAAAATTGATGGAAATTGGCAAAAATAAAAAGGGTAAAATTGAGAACCAGCAGCTTGTCTGTGGAAAACACACACACACACACACACACACACACACACACACACACACACACACACCTGCCAGGAAAGCTTAGCAGATCTGTTTAATGACAGAAAGTTTGACAGATATTAAATGACATTACGTCAGAGCAAATACTCAGAACTACACACTGACTTCAGTCTCAGATTCACATCAACACCTGAAAAACATCAGAGCGAAAGTCCTTAATTCAAGTGTGTTTCTCGACCATTGAGGAAATATCGATGTTCTGCAGCCCAGTGTAAGTGAATGATCTGAGCCTGTGAGACACACAGTAACTACAGCACACACTCATTCATTAAACACTATGACAAATCTGAGAGTGTCAAACACAATGAGCAATCAGCTCACATCCATCACTGTCCCTCAGCTCTTTGTGCTCCTCTCTTCACCACACTCCCTCTCGCTCTCTCTGATGGAGTTCATCAATCATGTGTTCAGAGGAGAGACGGAGCCGCTGGCTCAGCATTTACACACACACACACACACACACAAACAGACACGCACACACACACACACACTGACAGAGATACACACACATGCACGCACACACACACACACACACACTCACACACACACACACGCACGCACGCACGCACACACTGACACGCACACACACGCACACACACACGCACGCACGCACGCACACACTGACACGCACACACACGCACACACACACGCACGCACGCACGCACACACTGACACGCACACACACGCACACACACACGCACGCACGCACGCACTCACCCACACACAGACACACACACACACACACACACACACACACACACAGTTACGCGCACACACTCAGGTGATCTTATTTCACAGTGTGTGTTTCTGTGTTTTGAAATCATAATCCTAATGTAACTTGACTGCTGCACTATAAAAAAAATACAGAGAAATTTACAGGGGGAAAAAACAGCAACTGTGCTTGCCAGAAAACTTGTAAAACAAAATATGGTAAAAATATTTGAAATGTTACAGATTGATCTAAAATTTACAGTAAAAACATTTTATTAACGGATACAATGTTAATATACCAAAGTACTATATCCTGTTTTGTAACAACTGAGAAAATACTAAAAGAAACAAGAAGAAACTAAAAACTAAGAAACATGTCTGTTTATATTTTTCCATCATAAATTATAAGATGATTTCCAAAAACTGTACATTGAACAGCATTTTACTGTAAAATTATATGAATTTTCACATTAGATCGATTACAGTTTTTCATTCTATATAGTAAGGGAACCTAATGCTAATCAATTAACAGTTTTTTCCTAAAATAATCATAATATCAAATAAATAAATAGTTAAACTAAATGAAAATTACAATTATAAATGACCATAACTAAATTAATTAATATATTAAAATTACTACTACAAATTAATGTAAAATAACTTAATATAAATTACTAAATAATAAAATAACAAAGTACTATAATTAAAATTACAATCGTAAGTATTGTAAATAAATGTTATTAATATTATTATAAATTAATATACATAAACTGAATGCAATTAATGGTTCTATAAATAAAAGTATCTGCCATAAATAAACCATGGTACTGAATAATATGGATAGTTTAAATAATATTTATTGTTTTATTCTGGCTCTGATAAGATGTGTATGTATGTGTATGTTTTACTGTACTGTTTTATGTTTTATGTTAGCGATTACCTGCCAACGGACCGCGGATGAAAACTAGCCATTGGCTAAATTCGGTACAATGCATGAAATAGAAACATTTATGTTGAAATTGCACATGGTCCCTTTTCAAATAAATTCTAATAATAACAATTCAGTGCATGGTTTTTTATCCATTAAAATCATTCATTGCATTCAATTTATATTTACTGTTTTACAGTAAATACTTTTTACTTTACTTTTGCATTATTGACACACTATCTTCCTATTTGATACTGTAAAGCTGCTTTGACACAATCTGTATTGTTAAAAGCGCTATTAAATAAAGGTGACTTGACTTGTAAAAATACATCAAATATCCTGTTAGATCTACCACAGTTTGTCACTGTATATAGGGAGGGAACTTAAAGTTAATCAATGAACAGATTTTTATTGTAGCATTTTTACAGTCTTTTACTGTTAAAATATAGGATTTTTTTTTTTACAGTTTTTTTTTCGCTAGTGTGCACTTCAAAACATAAAACTCAGAAGGAATTCAGTGCATGGCCTCGTCCACACATGGTCTGAATTTATCTTCTTGAGAATTAAGAGAAGAACCAGTGGAGAAAAATGTGATCGTCGTGATAAACGAAGAGCGAGAAAAGAAAAATAGAATCACAGACACAACATACATCATCAGAAACAGAGAGAGAGAGAGAGAGAGAGAGAGAGAGAGAGAGAGAGGGTTTGAGTTAAACTTCTCCAATTAATTCAGCTCTAACTGTGCTCTTTTGGTGGTTGTAAATATTACACTTTAAGAAATGTAATGTGATATATAGTCTGACCTTCCTTTGACTTACACTGATAGAATCTTCACTTTTCAAATGTATCCAGCAGTGATGACATCATCGCAGTATTTGCATACTGACTTCTGATTGGTCTTCATTCTCACAGTGTCACTGGGATAAAGCTGAACTTTGCTCTGATTCTGTGAAGGTGAATGTGGCAGGTCTTGACATGAGCGGCCCGCTGGCATCCGAAGACCTGCAGGATTTACCAGAGTCTCATTACTCTCTCAGATCAGGTTACATCCGTTTCTCACACAGAGACACAAACACACACATCCCTACAACAAATACAACTCACCCAATCCCTCATTAAAAAAAAGAAACTGATGATTTCAGGAAATGCATCCAGATAAAAAGTATAAATTAATATAATTAAAAATATATATTCATTTATAAAGTTATATTGTTTTAATTACAAATGTAATATAACAATACTTTTCAATCATACAAATTTAGTGCTGGGCAACGATTGAATAAAAACATATGCTAAATAAATAAATAAATTAATTAATTAAAAAACAAACAAATAAATAAATATAATTGAGATTCTATTATAATTTTTATTAAAATTTTGAATCCGTTTTTATTTTTATAAAATAAGCTTTTCTTAAGATGTCTATATAGCTTTTATTCATTTTTAGTTTTAGATTTTTTTTTTTTAGTACATCACGTCAAACTAAATGAAAATGAGAAAAGTTGCCTTGGCAGCTAGTGTAAATAAAATAAGTTTACTTTTCTATATATTTTATTTTAGTTAAAGTTTATTACAAGTAACTATTTTTTTTTTACAGTTTTAGTTAACTAGAATAACTCTGATCCATATTCCCATTAACTACGTATTCAAATTACATTTATTTACAATTATATTAATTATAATTATATATATTACTTTATTAACAAATTAACTATTTTATATTAATTAGTAATTGCAATTTTATTTTAATTAATGATATTAATTCATCAGTATTTGCATGGTACTCCCAGGTACCTCCATAAATACCATGGTACAGTGATTTTGATATCTGGAGCACTTGGATTTTATGCTGCATTCTGGGAATTTCTAGGAGGTGAATGAGTGAGTGATTTTGCCCTAGAAAGGCATGAGTTCTGTGCTTTCACGTGCCGCTTGAAACAGGCCTTTAATCCTGAAGCGTCTGATGATCAGTGTCCTGAGCCGCAGCGTGTAATTAAACCTGCTGAATGGCCTCAGAAGCTCTTAATGGCTCTGATAATGCTGGAGCTGTCAGGATCGGGACAGGTGAGGCCTGGAAAACACACAGAACAAAGACACGGCTGTCACACACACACAGATCCGGCCTGAAGACTGTGATTATGATGTCACTTTCTGACAGGCAGCAGCTGATTGGGTCGCGTTCGTTTCTCTGACTCCCGCCCGAACGCCTGTTAATAATCAATCAATGCAAACACACATGCACACGCTCCATCATACAAACCATGCATATACAACTATTCACTAAGACAAAAAAAATCTGTTGAACCTTTTTAGTGCTACTTTTAAATACTGAATTGATTCCATGTTCTCTGGATTCTCTCTGGATTGTTTGCACTGAGCTCACGCAATGCATCTTGGGAATGCATGAACTAAAAACAATATGAAAATGACTAAAATTGATATGTCAGTTGATATTGACAAACTAAAAAACAAAACAAACAACAACAAAAAAAGACAAAAAAAAACAAAAAAACACAAATTACCAAAACTTTAACTAAAGTTCAAATGAAAACACAAAATATAAAAAATGAAAATGGACTCAAAATATGAATAAACAATATAATAGTATCTAAATGATACTAAAATAACACTTTTATATATTTGATATATTTATTTGGCACTTTAATTTGGCAATAATTGCATTCAGTTTATATTCATTTATTATAAAAATGTGTTATATTAATTGATATTAATAATAGTTATATTTTATATCATTATTTTTATTTCAAATTTTAGATATATATTAAGTCATCTTACATTTATTTCTAATTGTAATTTTTATTATACTCGTTTATTTCTGTAATTTTAATTATATTAATTTTTCATTTTTATCTGTGCATGCATTCCCTGGGAATTGAACCTGTGTTATACAGTATATATGTTTGCAAAATAATAAATTGGAACGTTGCCTTAACGTTCAAACATTTTCTGAACATTCCAATTTAGCATTTTGCAAACATTACTTTTGAATGTTCTCTAAATGTTCTGAAACAAGTAGTAATAACGTTTTAAAAAAGTTAGATGAATGTCGGAAAAAAAAAAAACTCAGTGCATGATAGATAAATTATGTTACAATTTTGAAATGAACATTCTGTTAATGTTACTGGAAGAATGTTTTTGTCATGTTTTTGTAAAAATATTAATTACAATTACAAATTAATGCAATATAACTAATTAATCAAAATTACAATTATAAATTAATGCAAATTATAAAAAAATGTAAACTAAATGCAATTAATGGTTCTACAAATAAATGTTCTGAAAAAAATGTTATTTAAGATGAGCCAACATTGAACGAAATTTCTATTAATGTTACCGGAAGAATGGCTGTTCATAATTTCAATAGAACCTTTCCAGAATGTTCTAGCCACATTTCTGCGAACATTCCCTGTGTATGCAGGCGGTTCACTGGGTTTCAGGACGAGGCCATAAAAACAGTTCCTCACACAGGAAATGAACTGCTAATGCGATAAGATCTTGAAAGCGCGGCCGCTGACTGTATCTGTATCCAGTGAGGCCTGTATGTGTGTGTTTGATGAAGGCTGCTCTGTTGTGCTCCGATGCCTATCAGAACTCAAAACATCTGAGATCTGCATCATATAAAAGCTCTCATGACACCGTGAGCATCTTATCAGCTGATGCCGCACACAGCGGTTCTTTGTTTCAGCCGCGCGAGCGAGAGAAAGTGTTTGCCGTCTGCTTGCGAGCCGGTGGGTTTATTGCCCGCTGAGAGCTTGAGGATTCACGGAGAAGCTGTCATGTGATTTACATGCTTCCTGTTGCTCAAGACGATCAAGAGCGAGCGCTGGTGTTTGTGCTGACTCTCTGACCTCTGGCTGACCTCTGACAGGAATGCTGTGACTTTCAGAATCAACGTCAAATCAGAATCAACTGTTTGCTTTCCTGATGCATGTTCCTGCTCTCACAGTCAATGATTCATCAGCGCACGTCATTCCCAATAATAAAACCTGTTTGTCTTTGTAATCTCTTAATCAAAATATAATAACTTAGTCGCCAAACGTTTGGGGCCAGCAAGAATAAAAGAATGAAAGAAATGAACACTTTTATTCATCAAGGATGCATTCAATTCATCAAAAGTGACAGTAAAGACATTTATAATGTTAGAAAAGATTTCTCTTTCAAATAAATGCTGTTCTTTTGAACTTTCTATTTATCTGTGAATCATGAAAAATAAAATGTATTACAGTTTCCATTAAATATTGGGTAGCACAAATGTTTTCAACATTGATAATAATCAGAAATGTTTCTTGAGCAGCAGCATATTAGAATGATTTCTGAAGATCATGTGACACTGAAGACTGGAGTAATGATGCTGAAAATTCAGCTGCGCATCACAGAAATAAATTACAGTTGAACAGATATTCACAAAGAAAAAGCTATTTTAAATACTAATAATATTTCACAATTTTTACTGTATTTGTGATCAAATAAATGCATCTTTGGTGAGCAGAAATGTTATCAGACCACTTTTTGCAGAAACTACACTGGTTACTTCCATTGTAAGTGTACTAAAGTAACACAATTATTGTTTGCATTTACAAACTGAAGGACGGCACAAAATTGTCTTTTGTGGTAAACAACAGTACGGCACAAATGCTGACAGCAGATCTTCGGTTGTTACCAAACCCGTAACATTCCTGTAAGAGGTCAGTCTCAGTTCAGACGATCAGCGAGAGCGACAACAAGAGAGACGTGATTGAACTGATGGAGGGAATCTGAGCTGTCAACTGATCAAAGCACTCATGAACAGACATTAGCACAGGTGAGAGACACGTCTGCAGTCCCACCTGCTCAAGAACACACACACACGCACACACACACACACGCTCTCACACACACACACGCTCTCTCTCTCACACACACACACACACACACACACACACACACACAC
>NW_015549634.1:306409-310370 GCF_001515605.1 Sinocyclocheilus anshuiensis | reverse complement strand
ACACACACACACACACACACACACCAAAAGAGCCAAAGAGCTAGCAATAAACTATCCAGAAATTTGAATGAAGTAATTTATCTCACTTCAGCCCCAAACATGCAAAATACCTCCAGTTAGTGATCTGTGAAAGGAATAGTTCAGCCAGAAATGGCAATGTGCTAAAAATGTCCTCCCCCTCAGGTCATCCGAGATGTAGATGAATTTGTTTCTTCATCAGATTTGGATTTGGTCTCAGCAATGGATGCTCTGCAGTGAATGGGTGCCGTCAGAATGAGAGTCCAAACAGCTGATAAAAACATCACAATAATCCACAAGTAATCCACACCACTCCAGTCCATCAGTTAACATGTTGTGAAGCCAAAAGAAAGAAATCCATCATTAACATGTTTTTAACTTCAAACCGATGATTCTGGATAAAATACAAGTTCATAATCAATAATAACTCTTCCTCCAGTGAACTTCCTCAATCTCCTGTCGTCTCTCACATCAAAATCCAGCCACATATTTGTTTAGAGCTGTTTTGGTGCTTGATCTGTGCAGATTTCTCTCCTGATTCAGACCAGACATTTTTGTTTCACTGGAGGAAGCGTTATTATGAATTATGGACTCGCATTTTAGTTCAAAACGTCTCAGTGATGGATTGTTTCAGCTTTTGTCTTCTCCAGATGTTAACTGATGGACTGGAGTGCTGTGGATTACTTGTGGATTATTGTGATGTTTTTATCAGCTGTTTGGACTCTCATTCTGACGGCACCCATTCACTGCAGAGCATCCATTGCTGAAACACTGATGCAATGCTACATTTCTCCAAATCTGATGAAGAAACAAACTCATTCTGATCTTGGATGGCCTGAGGGTGAGTAGATTTTCAGCAAAGAAATGTCAGAATTTGGGAAGTAAGTCACACAGGTTTGGAAGAACTCTGAACTGCCTGAGCGAATGCTCTCAGTGTGAGTGTGAGGCATCTGACTCGCAGCTGTTGTGTGTGTGTCGGGGTCAGTCTAAGGTCAGCGGAGTCTGCTGATGTTCTTCTCTTTAGACAGCGCTGTGACAAACGGCTGCACCGCAAATGTCACGGCTTTAAATTCTCACTGAACGCTCAACCCGAGATCTTAAAACATATTTACCTTTTCACAGCCGTGTGTGTGTGTGTGTGTTTGGGGAGGGAGTTAGTGGAAGTCAGTTCAGAGGGTGTGGATCAGTCCCTTCAGTGTCCAGAATGTTTGGATGAAAAACCTGAAATAAAGTTAGAATTATAAATCAACAAATATAAACCTGTTGAACGGAGTAGGAATTCATCAGAGAGACGAAAGGCCTCATATAGTGACTGATTTGACTTTGCTCTACTTTTGAAACAACTTTTCTTTTCCGCTGATGTCACCAGTCCCTTACTTTTTAACCCCTCCCCTCAAACCTTGTGACCTCATTCTGGATGCATACATAAAATATATTTTTTCTCATTCTGAATGCATGTATAAAAATAAATAAATGATGAAAACACAAAAATACTAAGCACTGTAAAAAATCAAAAGTTGAGAAAACTCAAAAATCTGGTTGCCTTAAACTTTTAAGTTTTCTCAACTTTAGATTTTTTACAGTGAATGCTTAATTAAAATTCAAGTGGTGCTGAACTTAAAACTCAGGTTGAGTAAAATCTTAAGTCCTGAAGCTGCACTGTAAATAATCTAAAGTTGAGAAAACTCAAAAATCTGCTGAAGCTGGTTGCCTTAAACTTTTAAGTTTTCTCAACTTTAGATTTTTTACAGTGAATGCTTAATTAAAATTCAAGTGAAGACAATACATATTCAAAAATCTAATTCAAATTTTAAAACAAAAACTATAGTAATATATAATTGATAGTAAAATAACTTTTTAGATGTTAGTATTTTGATCTATTCCATGATAATGAAGGATTGCAACATGCATGCACCTACAAATGTCCTTATTTTAATAATTACTCATTTTTAAATGGAGGTTTATTTACATTTATGGAGGTAATGATAATAATACATTTGATTTTTAATAAGTTTACTGAGTATATTTTTACACATAAATACACACGATTTTTTATTGTCTTATTGGATGCATGTATAAAATCAAGTTTTTACTCATTCAGCATCTGTCAAATTACTAAATAAAACATATGCATGTTAGTTCACAAACTACTGTTGACTTCACAGTTCTTTGGAGAATTTGAGTTGGCTTTTTAAATAAACGTGGGTGTTTTGAGTGCATCTGTTGGGTTTTGAGAGTTCAGCTCACCTAGAAGGGACAATAAACGTGTGTGATTATAGCAGCGTGGTGTGTGATTTACACCTGACGCGGTCGGCATGTAACCGCAGCAGAGCAGCTGTGTCAGAGTGAATTAGAGCTCGGAATCACATGCTGAAAGCCCCAGATCTGCTGCTCCCATCAATCTCACAGCAAATGCTTGATTTCACACTGCCTGGAGAAACGCCTGCTTTCAGCTTGCTCATACTCAACTTCATCTGATCCTTTAGTATCTCTCAAACAAGTCAGGAAAATTAATAATAGTAAAACAAGATGTGTGGATGCTCAGCTCATAAACAGTCTGAACCACAAACACAGTCTAAGCAAGAGGTAATAAAAAAAATATATATATAAACAAATAGCAAAAAGTAACTAAAAAAGGCAAAAATTATTATCTATTTTTTATATTATTATTATTATTTTCCATGTGTCCATAAACAAATCAATTTCCAAATTATTAATTATTATGAAGGACTTTTGTAGATGCATGCATGTAGTAATCCTTTATGGTATAAATCAAAATACTAACATCTAAACATCATCATTATTATCATTATAATTATTATTTATTTTGTTAATATTTTGAATTAGATTTTATTTTATATTTTATGTTTTCACTTTAATTTTAGTTAAAGTTTTAGTTATTTTTGTTGTGTTTGTCACTTTTATTAGTTTTAGTTTTTTATGCCTATATAGTATTTATTATTTTAGTTTATTTACTTTTAGAAATTTCAGTTGTTCAGCTTAAACTAAACACAAGTGGAAATGTTGCCTTGGCATCTACCTGAAATAAGTTTGTTTTTATTTTATTTCAGTTAACGTTTATTTCAAGAAACATATGGTTTTAGTTTGAGTTAACAATAATAACCGTGCAGCTCAAGTGTTTATCACAGTACAATGGTATCAGTATTTTTTAGAAAGTGGCATCACTGGTGTTGATTTTCTTTTATTTCTTATGGCTCTTCAGTTCAAAGAGGGCCTGTAAATGCCTACAGTCTTTACTGGATTCCAGTAAGTCAGTCAGAATTATAACTGTGGTCTCACTGTCTGCTGAACTTGAAGTTTAGTCGGTTCCTGTGTTTGTACGAAGGCTTGAATGCTCGACTGCGCACGAGACATAACGACAGACAGAAGAAAAACTAATCATAAAATAATGCTAAATGCAACTAACCACTTTTTTTCATGAAAAAGCCCTTTCCGTTTCAAACTCTTTGGTATCTGGAGCTGGTCAAATGAATCAGACGCCAACATGGACAGGTTGTGTGACATGCTCTCATCATGATCTCTATTGAGCACAATGTGTTTTGCGTGGAGAATTATTTGCTGCTGACAGCATGAAGCCATCAAGATTTTGGGAACAGTGTTGAATCTCCACTTGATGTCCAGTGTAAAATCTGAGCCCTGGAGCCAGATCATTTGGGAAGCTGCATGTTAAAGCACACGGGTCAACAGAGTGTAACTAACGCTGGAGATTTAAACTCCGCAGGAGCCGAGACTCTCATTAACACCACGGCACGATACAGGTGACTCCATCAGAACCACACACACACAGACACACAGACACAGACACAGACACACACACACATACACCACACACACACACACACACACACACACACCACACACACACCACACACACACCACACACACACCACACACACACCACACACACACACACATCACACCA
>NW_015549634.1:302414-302754 GCF_001515605.1 Sinocyclocheilus anshuiensis | reverse complement strand
CACACACACACACACACACACACACACACACACACACACACACACACACGGAGACCAGCAGACCCTCCAACACATGTGTAAACATGAGTGAAGAAAATTTAAACCTGAAAATACAACATTAGGATTTAAGACAGACAGACAGATGATAAATAGATATAAATACTAAATATTCTAAATAAATAACTAAATAAATACACAAGTACCTAACCAACTAAATAATAGAAGTTACTAAAAAATACTAAAATAAATACACAAGTATCTAACTAACTAACTAAATACACAAGTACCTAACTAACTGACTGACTAACTAAATACATAAGTACCTAACTAACTAAATAAC
>NW_015549634.1:273014-300119 GCF_001515605.1 Sinocyclocheilus anshuiensis | reverse complement strand
ACTGACTGACTGACTGACTGACTAACTAACTAAATACATAAGTACCTAACTAACTAACTGACTGACTAACTAACTAAATACATAAGTACCTAACTAACTAACTGACTGACTGACTGACTGATACGTAACTAAAATACATAAGTACCTAACTAACTAAATAATAGAAGTTACAAAATAAACACCTAAATAAATACATAAGTACCTGAATAAAAAGATAACTAAATAAATATATCAACAAATAACTAATTAACTAAATAGTTAATAGACAGACAGCATTCATTTATAAAAATGTAACCAATATGGACACATTTTCAGACTTCCAAAGTAATTTTCTGTTAGGTCTAATCTGAATTCTATTCAGACAGTAATTGATTTTTATGTATTGCATTATTGATGCAACATAAGAAACACTCTAATCTGAAAGTTAAAGGTAAATACAGATCAAAACGAAGCGTGTGAGTCTATGTGAGAGTTTGCAGCACGGGCCGCTGGACAGACAGGTAGATGAGTTACTCACACAGACTGACTCTCTCCTCACGATCTTCAAAACTTCAAACAGCCTCATGAAAGAGTCAGTGTGCGTCAGGCCCTCGAGGCTCTTTCCCAGCAGGCCCTGCGGTCCAGGCCGCCATTGATTTGGTGTAAAGGAGCGAGAGAGCGAGAGATCAGGCAACCTGAGGGAGCACCTGCCTCCCGTCCCGTTTCACACTTAATCATTCATTCTGATGAGCCGCTGTGAAACACAACCCAGACACACAGCAAACTTCAGCGCTGACGGGAGACATGATGCACAAATCCAACTCACGCAGGACAGTGGAGAGAAAGGAAGAGACATGCTGCTTTAAACATGTGCGTGACAGCAGAGCTTTAATGCTGGGGATCTGCATCAAACATGAAGCCCTGAAACATTCATTATGAAATGGTACTATGTAGAAGATGTTTCAATTCTGGATAGAAAAACGTGCCTCATTAACATTGTCACTGGACTCAATATGCGTCACCTTGTCCATATTTTCCATGACTGACCATCAGTGACAAATAGGAAGGAAAGGAAACAGGAAAAATAATGTAAATAGCCAAAGGAATTGGAAATAGGAAAGGAAACAGGAAGGAAAGAAAAGAAGCTAAAAGGAAATAGAAGTCTAAAAGTAAGAGAAACAGGAAACGAAATGGAAATGAGAAACAATGTAAACAAAAAGAAAACAAGAAAGGAAATAAAGGAACGAGGAAACAGTAAAAGATAAAGGAATCAGGAAATGAAAAAAAATTAAAGAAGCAAAGATGTAAAATGAAACCGATGAGGAAGACAGAAAAGGAAAAAGGAAGGAACATAAATAGGAGATTAAAATGGTAATGTAAGGAATATGAAATAAAAAGAAAAAGGGAGGTAAAAAGAAACAGAAATTAAAAAAGGAAATGAAAGTGGAAAAAGTAAAGAAACCAAAAAGAAAAGTAAATGAGAGAGGAAGGAAAGAAAACAGGAAGGAAGTAAAAAAGTGAAATGAAAAGGAAAAAGAAATGAGAAAGGAAACAGGAAACAGACAAATGTGGAGGAAACGGGAAAGGAAAACTAATTAAAACTAAGCAAAAATGTAAAATTAAATGGAAATGAGAAAGAAATAAAAGGAAAAAGGAAGAGATGTAAATAGGAAACTGAAATATTAAAGGTATGTAAATGTGAAAAAAAGAAAGAAATTGAGGTAAAAAGAAACAGAAATGTAAAAGAAAAGGAAATGGATGTGGAAAAAGTAAGGAAACAAAAAAAGAAAAGGAAATGAGAGGAAAGAAAGAAAACAGGAAGGAAGTAAAAAGGTAACTATGGGAAAAAGGAAATGGGAAATGAGATGAGATAAAGGATACGGGAAAGGAAAATACACAGAAAAGGAGCAAAAATAAACAAAGGAAGCAGAAAATGTTAAAGAAAACTGAAATGAGAAAGGAAAGAGAAAAGGAAGGGAAACTGAAGTGGGAAGTGTAAGGAAATGAAAAGAAAAAGAAAGAAAGAGAGGTAAAAATGAACAAAAATGAGAAAGGAAACATTAGTTGAAAAAGTAATAAAATAAAAGGAAAAAGGAAACAAGAGGAAGGAAAGAAACCAGGAAGGGAAGTAAAAAAGAAACTTAATGGGAACAGAAAAAGAAATGAAAAGGAAAAGAAGTAAAGGGATATAAAAAAAGACGAAGAAGAAAAAACAGAAATGAGAAAAGAAAGGTAGAAGTGGGAAAAGTAAAGAAACTAACAGGAAAAGGAGATGAGGAAAGAAGGAAAGAAACCAGGAAGGGAAGTAAAAAGTAGAACAGTGAAGGAAAAAGTTACAGAAATGAAAAGGAAACAGAAAAGGTAAAGGAAACAAAAATGAAAGGAAGGTAAAAGACGTAAAAAGAAACTGAAATGGTAAAGGAAAGATAAGAAAATGGAAAACAAAGGGAAATAAACAGCAAAAGAGGGAAACATTGATTGCTAGTCAGACTGTCAGAGCGCAGGACAGACTCATCCTCACCTGACCGTAATCCTGACCGAAGCTTCCCGGAAGCTAATCCCTGATCTGGCCATGAGACACGGTAAGACTATTCATTCCACGAGGCACTCGGGTGACAGTAATCCCATCACTGCATTAATGCACTTAACGAGCATGAGGGGAAACACTGCAGAAACTCACCAATAAAACATTCAAGTGTTCAAAACATACAAATCAGCTCCAGTCTGAAACCATGAGTGAAAACACACCTAATTCAACATTTATCTCATTAAAATTATATTAACAATCTGCGTGAAAAGTTCAATTGAAAAATGTAACTGAAAAATTCAGAATGTCTTAGCATTTAGTATGTTGCCCTTTTGCAATCTTCCTTGATAACTTTAAATAACCAACATTAACTCAATTATTCACTCTGATTAGTTTTAATAAATTTAAAATTACATTTCAGCCTTATGTCTTTTTTGCTTTAGGCTTAAATGTAATTTGAAATGTATTAAAATTAATCTGAACAATTCTACTTCTAAGTAATATATTATAGGCCATTAGTGTAGGTTGTTTATGGTTGTCAGCCATAAGCATCACAGTGATTTTACTATGGTAAAACAGGGTGGAAAGCTAAAAACTTCCTTTAATTGAGATAAAAATGCAGACTGCATAGAATATCTTATTGCTTTAACGTTTCTGTTTTTATATCAAAATCCTATAAAAAGGAAACTGAAGTGGAAAAAGTAAGGAAACGAATAGGGAAAGGAAATAAGAAAGGAAGGATCAGTAAGGGAAGTACAAAGTAAACGGAAATGAGAAAAGGAAAGGAAAGAAATGAAAAGGAAAAAAGAGACAGAAATGGGAATTGGAAATGGAAAAGTTGAAGGAAACAAAAATGGAAGGAAAGGAAAAAGATGTAAAAAGAAACTGAAATGAGGAAGGAAAAGGAAATGGAAAACAGGAAGGGAAGTAAAATCTAAACTGAATTGGAAGAATAGGAAATAAAAGGAAGAGAAAAAAAAGAAACAGAAATGGGAAAGAAAAGAGAAATGGAAAAATTAAAAAAAAACTAAAATGAAAGGAAGGTAAAAGATGCAAAAAGAAACTGAAATGAGGATGGAAAAGAAAATGGAAGTGGAAAAATTAATAGAAAAGGAAATAAGAAAGGAAAGAAAAAAAACATTTTACACTATTTTAATTTCTTTTCTTTTTTGTATCAAAATCCTACTCCCCCTCCATTTAAACAAAATAATAAAACATAGAAACAGAAATGAGAAATGAAAAGGAAACTGAAGTGGGAAAAATAAGGAAAGGAAAAAGAAACAAGAAAAAAAGGAAAGAAAACAGGAAGGGAAGTAAAAAGTAAACTGAAATGGGAAAAGGATGGAAATGGAAACAAAAATGAAGGAAAGGAAAAAGATGTAAAAAGAAACTGAAATGAGGAAGGAAAAGGAAATGGAAAACAGGATACAAAATGAAAAGAAGGAAGGGAAAGGAAAGGAAAGGGAAATGGAAAAGTTAAAAGAAACAAAAATGAAAGAAAAAAGTGAAAACTGAAATTAGGAAGGAAAAGGTAAAAAGGAAGGAATAGTAAAGGAAATAATAAAGGAAGGAAAGAAAGAAAACAGGACAGGAAGTAATGTGGCCTCAGACTTTTGGAACCGACTACATAGTAAAAAGAAAAAAAAACTTTTTTTTTGTAAATAAACTGTAAATAAAACAAATATTAGTTATCCAGAGTCTACTTCAAAATGTCATGTTTAATTAAATGTGATACTTGTACTTGTTTCTTTGTAATTATGTTTGATTTTTACTAGCAATATGCAAAAAAAATGTTTCAAAGTCAAATCTACACCATTTCTCCTCATAGTGTCATAAACTATGCTGATGTCAAACAGACACATTATAAAGGGCAGGAGACAGGCTACTCGTATGAAATTCGCAATGATCAAATTCACGATTTTAGGACACATTTTAGTCAAAAAGCCAAATGCAACAAAAAAAAAGGGCCTGAAAAACAGTTCCTAATGCAAAACCATAAGTTGCTGTCTGGTTATTATGTTTGTATCGTGAAAAGCGCTGTACAAATAAACTTGACTTGACTTGACTTGACTTATTATGTAGACCTGATCATATCTGCTATGATGAGTTGTATGTCAGTTGTCTGTTGAGTTGTATGTCGACTCGTCTTGAAGAAACTTTGTGGCAAATGATCCTCATAAAACTGAAAAATCCATCTCAGGATTTTTCAAAGCGCTCTTCCGACAATAATACGGCAGACGTAGCAGGAATTCATTCCAGCGGCGGAGGAGGTTGCCAGGCTCGTCAGATGTATTGGG
Organism: Sinocyclocheilus anshuiensis; assembly: GCF_001515605.1. NCBI lineage: Eukaryota > Metazoa > Chordata > Actinopteri > Cypriniformes > Cyprinidae > Sinocyclocheilus > Sinocyclocheilus anshuiensis. The sequence goes on along the minus strand of NW_015549634.1, from coordinate 295,316 downwards.
AGGCAGAACTGAAGTCAGGAGGTTTTTGGACGCACCTGCTGATAACACGGATGTCTGTCTGCAATCCAGCGTCTTGACGAGTCTCTGAGGTCCACGGCTTTAACTAATTAATAAGACACCCTTAAAAAAAAAAAAAGAGTCCAAATTCTGTCCACAGTCAGTCACACCTCTCAGACTGACTGGAAGAGTTCAGAGAGTTTGAGACGTTACTTAGGGCCTGATGGGGTTAACGCTGCCAGACGAGAGGACGGGGCTGAGACGCACCTGCTATAGTGATGAATGGAGCCGCCAGAAGCACGTCTTCTCAAAGTGGTTTTCTGCTGTAGATCAGCTCGTGGTAATGGCTTCTGTCAGCTCAGAGTTTAAGACTGCAGCTTAAAGCAAGTGAAAATTGTCTCATCAGTTACGCACTCGTTTCAAACCCCTATGACTTTACATAGAGCAAAAAGAGAGAATGCATTTTTACGTGCAAAAGCATGCAGTGCATTGTTTTAGATTGACAAAAAACAGCCTGTAATACTTACATATTTTATCTGTTTACATGTCGTGTGACCATAACCCAACATCACAGAACTATAAACATGTATAAACATGGCAGTTAAATTATTGAAATATGATTTTAATGTCATACTGGGACTTCAAGTAATATCATATGTTTAATAGGTTCGGGGGCGGGGGGGAAGAACTGTTAACAGCATTATTATAGTTAACTAAAACTAAAATTGAAACTAAAGAAAAAATCAGGGTTATTATAATTAACTAAAACTAAAACCATAAAAACCATTTTCATTACTTGAAATGAAACGAAACTTGAAAATAAATGTAAACAGAAATAAAATGTATTTCTAAATGTATTATTTAATTTATTTTTAATTATTATTATTATCATCATTAAAATTTATTTCAGCAAGTTTCCATGGCAACACTTCACATTTAGCTTAACTTCAAATAAGTAAAACCAAAACTGAAATAAAAATAAAATAAATAAATAAAATAAAAATGATAAATTACAAAATTACTAAAACTATAACTAAAATTAATATGAAAGCAGAATATATATATACTGTATAAAAATTTATTTCAGCAAGTTTCCATGGCAACACTTCACATTTAGCTTAACTTCAAATAAGTAAAACCAAAACTGAAATAAAAATAAAATAAATAAATAAAATAAAAATGATAAATTACAAAATTACTAAAACTATAACTAAAATTAATATGAAAGCAGAATATATATATACTGTATATATATATATATATATATATATATAAATTAAAAATCTAAAAAGGAAACTGTAACAGTATATCAATCATACTAAAAAACTGTTTGAAATAACATTAAATGAAAAGGTTAACTGAAATACTTTTATTTAAGCTAGATGCCAAAGCAACATTTCTCATTTTCATTTAGTTTAACTCGATGTACTGAAATAACTAAAACTGAAATACAAATGAATAAAAAATATATAGGCATATCTACTACTAAAATGACAAAAGCACACAATCTAAACCAGCCTAACAAGCACCGATGCACAGTGAAATCTCCACACATTCATGGCACTTTGCGTCTGACCTTTGCTTCTGTTGACTTGAGTGCTTTAAGAGAACAAACAGTTTGTCTGAAGGATTCTGTCCGATAACGGCGAGAGACGACAGCAGTCCTTGTGACAAGGTTAAAACTCCTCTTAAGAGCTCCAGCATCTTGACAGCTTGAGAAAGAGGGTATAAAATGACAGCTTAGGAGGCATGAATGTCTCCTTTCACCACTCTAAACCTGTCTGTCTGTCAGAGCTAACTGTGCCAGTATTACAACCTGTCACTCTACACTAATGACAAGAGCTGTTAGACCATACAGCAACCTAAGAAAGTATTTAGACACTCATGTGACACTTAACTGTGTCTGAATGTCTTTGCATTAGACTTCGCCAATATCAAAACACAACATCAAAATCAAATGTCCTCTGCTGCAGGAGCTTTCCTCAAAACAAAAGTTATGACATTCAGACAATTGAGGCATGAATTTAAGTGCATAAATACTCAAAGTACTCTATATCTTATTTCCAATTCTGCACTCTACAAAATGCTGGGCTGTTTCAACCCAACTTTGGGTCAAATATGGACTAACCCAACTGTTGGGTTAAAAATTTAATGTAAAAATGTAACCCAACGGTTGGGTTAGTCCATATTTGACCCAAAGTTGGGTTGAAACAACCCAGCATTTTTTAGAGTGTGTGTCCGATTCAGATCTTTTAAAATAAAATGTAAAAATAAATCAAATAAATTGCTAAAATAAAATAAAATGCTAAAAATTAAAAACAAAAAATAAAAATAACAAAATAATACATAAAAACAATAAATAAATGCATACAATTAAATAACAAAAATAGTGGTAGAATTAAATAAGACGTAAAATAAAATGATAAAGTAAAAATATATCAAATCAAACAATCAAATCAAATGACAAAAATAAAAATTAGTACAATAAAATAAAAATTAAAAAATAACAAAATGCTAAAATAAAAAACAACAAACAAATTAAAAAAATAAAATAAAAAATAAAGAGATAAAAATAACACTTAGTTAAATTAAATTATAAAATTAAAATACAAAAGGGATTGTGTATACTTTTGTTTCTTTTAGCATTAACACCACAAAACTTCATTAATCTGATGTTCATTTGTTTCAAAATCATTTTTTTTTTTTAAATTAACCCCGGCCCTAAGTGCAAGAATGACTGTGTTTTCAGGTTAGTATTACCAGAGCAGGATGAGCAGGGTGGTGTTTTCTTCCCCCTTGTTCGCTGCTCGACCACACGCCGTCCAGGGAAAGCAGCTCACCATATGTTTGCATGTGCTCTGCGGTGCTTAATGGCGTTTTCTCTTTCTTTACTACCCCATCAGGTCCTGCTCGATGCGTCTCTGGCGTAGATTAATGAGGAGAAGATAATGAGCAGAGCTTCACATGATCCGCTGAACGAATCAATGTCTCTCCAGAGTTTCCAATTCCCAATAAAAGCAATACGCTCGATTACAGCGCTTATCTGTTACTAACTAATACTCCTCTCTGAACATGCAATGAAAGGTTTCTTGTTTTACTTATTGTACAATACAAAACAGTGAGTAAAGTATTAATTTTGATTTATGATGATGATGGTGACTTTATATGAAATATAACACAACTAAACGCAACTGTAAACTCAATCAAACTGTAAACGCTATTAATTATCAAAATCTATAAGACCTGGATCAGGCCTACACACACATTATCTCTCCAGTGTGGAATCAAATGTGTACATTTAAAATGTATATGCAATAGAAATACAAAACATCTTATAAATATTAGAAAATCATCAGAACCCGGTTACATGTTATCTGAATATAATGTTCAATAAATAAATACCTGATTATTTAAACTAAGTGTCTGAATATTCTATGTATATTTAATTTCCAATTCATATTATTTAAAATAAAATAGATCCTGCATGATCACGTTATCTGAATATAATGTTATTTAAATACCTGATTATAAATATTAAGTGCCTGAATACTCAAAATAACGAATATCTTATATCCAATTTTGTGTCCAATTCAGAACTGTTAAAATAAAATACAAGAAATAAAAATAAAATAGAATATTAAAATAAAAATTATTATATTAAATATATCAAAATAAAAATAAATGTATTACATTAAATATATCAAAATAAAATAAAATAGAACATGGTCATATGTTATCTGAATATAATTAATTGCAATATTAATGAAGTTAATGACATACCTGATTATTGATATTATATTATACGTGTCTGAATACTCTATATCTTATTTCCAATTTTGTGTCCAATTTAGATCCTTTAAAATAAAATGTAAAAAAAGATAAATAAAATGAAAAAAAAATATATATATAAATAAATAGATCCTGCTCACATTTTATCTGAACATAATCTTAATTAAATACCTGATTAATAATATTAAGTGTCTAAATATTTAAAATACTTAATTAATCTTAATTCAAATTTTGTGTCTAATTCAGATAAATACATTAAATAAAATAGCAAAATAAAATAAAATAAAATAAAATAGAATAAAATCAAAATTTAATTCAATTAAAAATATCAAAATAAAATAGAACATGGTCATATGTTATCTGAATATAATGTTAATTAAATACCTGATTATTAATATTCTGCCTTCTGTTGAGGGCATAACTTCCTGGTCTTCATCTCAATTGATTATGTGGATACTCTTATGCACATCCCAGAAAAAAAAAAACAAGCAAGCAAGTAAATGTTTAATATTAAATAATATTAGTAATATTTCCTATCCCCAGCAGGTCAAACAAGTTTGAAGACTTATTGAAAAAAAGCAAATAAAAAAGATAAACAAAGTAAAATGCATGCACATTAAACACATGATTTACTGAAAATCAGAGTTAACTTTATAAAACAGTTACACAGATGAACATCTTTTGCTGTAATAAAACTGTCTCTGCCCTACTCTGTCTGTTTAGTCCTACAGGCTGCAGTGTGTAATTATATCTGCATGCGTGGAGCTTTCCATAAATATGCCAGAGGGATGTGAAATATCGAGGAGGCGTTCAAAACTTTCTACTTAAATGTGGTGAAATATGGCCCGTCTGAAACGTGTTCCCATTATGGAATAACGCCAGTGCGCTGGGCGTCATCCATCACCCGCACAATAAAGGGGGAGTTTCTGGCCCTAATAACTCACGGGCAAAGCCCAGAGCTGACAGCCGCCGCCGAAAACAGCAACCCCCGCTCATCCATCAGCCGCGGCCCCCGATGAATCAGAACAATCAACACTGCATTAGCAAACAATTAATATTCCGAGACGCATAGGTTTAACTGCTGGAGTTGAAACATTCTGCAATATCATATTTTTGCATCACCAGATGTGACATTTATGGTTTCTTCTCCAATTTAATTTATTTTATACGCCTGGGTTTAATGGCTTTTGGAAATACTTGTTGGACGTGTCACCAGAGTGCTGTGATTTTTATTAGAGGCTGGTTAAATTGGTGCAGCAGTACTCAAGCTTGTAGTTTATGACAGTTTACTGCCTGTGAAGTCATCAGACCTGCTTCTGAGCCATCACTAATCAGACTACACTGATAAAAATGATTCTGTGGTGTAGTAAATACTACAGAAAAACAAATGTAGTTTCTATGAAAAAGTTAGTTCTGGCAATAATTTAAAAAAACAAGGTAAATTCTATATTGGTACTCGATTCAAGCTTGTAGATGTTAAAGCGTAACTATAAACGTTATGAAAATAAGTCAAACCTACTTGACTTTTCTGATACTGGTGTTCCCATCATGCACTGGGGCATGAATAATTAATCAGGTTGATTTGATCCTGTTTTCCAGCTGTATTTACGCTGTTTTATCACTGCTTTTGTTGTTAGGTTTAGTAACTCGGGATTTCCTGGCGTTCATTTTCTACTCAGAATGACACATACTCAAAAATGAACCAGATAATGTTACGGTCATTGTGTATTTGAGTACCAACTATTGAAGTCTCTGTGTTCGGATGAGTGCCGCATTACTAAATATGTAGATATGGTGTCTACATGATATCTACTGTAATATTTAATTTACTGAGATGCTTCTCAGTAATACATTTTAAAAGCATGGTTTAATTAGGTGCAATGTTAAATCAAAGTATTGCCAAGCAAGCTTTGATAAAGTAAATATTAGTCAAACTTTTACTGAGGGGACTTGGGGCAAAAATGCCCCTGCACAAACAAATTAAATCTATTACGTCTGTTGCTAACAAAGTGAATATGAATAGCCAGTGTCGATTGCGGCATTAAATTAAGATCAGCTCATGTTGCACCGTATTTCATTTTAGGCTTTTTACAGCGTTGCGCATTTTAACCAATCACACACATATCTGCTGAGCTTAGGAATGCATTGGCCAATCAGAGGCCTTCAGGTGAGTCATCGTTCAAACTCATCAGTTTTGTTGAGTGCGCGCGCGTTCGCCGACTGAATTCCGGACTCTTGCGAATTCTCTCATCATAAACAACAAAGCGCAGCTGTACGTACAATGTAAGTAAGAGATTCATTTCACAGTGTATACAGCTTCAGCGATTATAACGATAGTTTTGTTTTTTTGAGAGTGCTTAAACTCGCGATAGATCAGTGTTAGTGATAATGTCACTTTCTATAGGCTATATAATTTAGTCGCTGTTTAAATAACAATGGAAAGGAAACGTTATATAATTATCAATTTCTAACGTTTTTATTAAATTGTAATCATGTTAAATACAAATTCAGTCCCATTAAAAAAAATGTTTAGCCTACATGACAACCATGTCTGGTTCTTGCCTAAAAAGACGGGTTTAGCCTTACCCTGGAGTTAGTTCACCCTCCCTCTATGGGCCAAGCTAAGATTACTTTATCTTTATACTTTTTTTGCTTGTTAAACTTACTTTACTTACGTAACTTAATTCTATAGCTACATTAAATTATTTATAATTATGTAATATTTACTTAATTCCTTTCAATTCAATAGCAAGTAGAATGTACAGAGCAGCAGCAGTAACATTTACACAAAATGTGAAAAAAAAAAAATTCAGTGTAGATATATTAATAACAATAAACCCGGTGCCGGTCAATTTTTTTTTAGTGTTGTTCATATTAAAGAGAAATTATTTCATAACAATATGTGATTTATATAATGTCACGAGTTTGTTTTTACCTCCTCAATATGGCCAAAACAAACGCCCACAACGGCGACGCCACCTCCCCCAGAGCTGTCAATCACCCCACGCCGCGCTGTGATTGGCCGGCGGCGGAGGCTTTAATCTCTGGTGCGCTGAGTTCAGCTCAATGTGAGTGCGCGACGCGGAAGAGAAGATGCGCTCTGAACTCTCCTCCTACGCTTTTCCCAGCAACAACCTTTAAGGATTATTCTGTTTTTCCTCATATTATTTGTTTGGCATCTTGGGAGCTACTTTTGGTCCGTCTACTGATGCGTTTCCAGATCACACAGAGAGAAGTGGGACATGATCACACTGCCTCCGGAGTCTGCTGTGTTTAGTGTGGTTGATCTCAAGAAGCGACACCGGGAACCGTTCCTGCACTCGCCGCCTCCCGCGGACCGTTTGCCCGTTAAAGCGTTGAAAATGCTGAGCGCTCGGACCGGACACATCCTGCACCCGGACTATCTGCAGCCCTTACCGTCCGCTCCCATCAGCCCCATAGAGGTAACGTTAAAGCGGACACTTCCGAGGACGTTAACGCGAAACAACACTGAGTGTTCATTTTTCTTTACGCCGATCTTTATTTTCAACGCGCAATACAGTGAATACGCAGCCGTGCCATGTGGAAAATACACTAATATTTACTAGAGGTTACGTTTAACCCTTTTACGCAATGTGTTAAAACGATATATTTTTTTATTATGTTTTTATTTATTATTATTTTTATTGATGCATGTAGTTTTAGCGTAAAATGACGATCCAATTACAAATGCAGTAGGCTAGTCAGCCCTTTTACGCAATATGTTAAAACGATATATTTTTTATAATGTGTATTTTTTTACGTAAAATAACGATCCGATTACAAAAGTTGCTTTTTTTGGGAAACGTTTAACATTTAGCTACATATGGCACAAAAACAAAAATCGCAAAAAGTAGCCTGTTCTTTTATAGTTTAATTAATTTCATGCTTATTTTATGAATTTATATAGGCCTATTTATACATTTCGAACTCTTGCAACCTCAAAATGAGTGAAAAATGATATTAGGCTAATTATAATTCAGTAGAGACGATAATCTCGTTTGAGCGCGATAGAGCTCTTTTTGCTCTCTGTAGAATAAAAACAAAACAAATATTAGCGTTCATGCGTGAACAATTACTATAAAGTTTATAATTTACATCATTTCTAATGAGGAATTGCATCATGCAGTTTACATTGTGGAACAGAGTTGCCATATGTATTCATATTTTCTTGATTAATCTTATAATTTTATTAATTTTTATACAATTCTGAAAGACAAAGTATAGGTGCTCTGTGAACAAAAACATACATTTAATGCATCAAAGATGCAGAAAAAAATCTTAAGTTTAATGAAAAATGTAAGGAAACGTGCTTGAGTCTTGGATGAAAAAAAACCACACAAAATGTGATGTAGCTTAATATTATGATAATAATAATATCATGTTAATGGTTTCCTTAAAGACTGACCTGTTTCCAGCAGTGCAATCATTTTAGTTATAAAGCGAAGGAAAACAATGGATGTTGCCATATGGAAACACATTTTATTGCCTGTACAGAGGGATATAATAAAACCCCTCCTGACATTTGATTTAATGTCTCTGCAGTGTTTTAGATTTAAGACTCTTGAGTCACACTCAATAGCAACACATAAATAAACACTAAATATGCCTTTTCTGAAATGCTTGTGCATTAAATGCACATGTAATGTGGAAAGCATCAGTTGCATGATTTTAAATATATTTTTAAATATTTATATACTATATGTGACCCTGGACCACAAAACCAGTCATAAGGGTCATTTTTTTTAAATTGAGATTTATACATCATCTGAAAGCTGAATAAATAAGATGATGTATGGTTTGTTAGGATAGGACAATATTTGGAAAATCTGGAATCTGAGGGTGCAAAAAGAAAAATCTAAATATTGAGAAAATTGCCTTTAAAGTTGTCCAAATGAAGTTCTTAGCAATGCATATTACTAATCAAAAATTAAGTTTTGATATATTTACGGTAGGAAATTTACAAAATATCTTCATGGAACATGATCTTTACTTAATATCCTAATGATTTTTGGCATAAAAGAAAAATGGATAATTTTGACCCATACAATGTATTGTTGGCTATTGCTACAAATATACCCGTGCTACTTCATATTGTAATTATAATATAATAGATTTTATATAATTTTATTTTATATTTAAATTTTATATAAATTATACTTATTACATTGAATATTTATATATTTAAAATTCTCTATTTTCACAGTTGGATGCCAAGAAGAGTCCCCTCGCCCTCCTCGCACAAACATGCTCCCAAATCGGGAAGTCGGATCCGCCGTCCTCCGCCAAACTCTCGGCAGTCGCCTCGGACAAAGACTGCAAATCCAGCCCGCTGAAGATCAGCGACATCGGGGCCGAGGACAAATCTAGTTTCAAGCCATACGGCAAATCATCAGAGAGAAAAGACAAGGGTTCGGATAAATTGGGTTTCCGCGTGCCCAGTGCCTCCTGCCGGCCGGTCACACCTCGGAGCCCGAGCTCCTGCAGCTCCGTCTCTCCTCAACCTGGATCGGGGGATAAAACGGGGAAGAAGGAACGTGACGCGGCTAAAACGCCGGATGCATCCGGAATGAGAACCGAGAGCGAGACGAGCAAACAGGATGTTTCCAAACCATCCGTGTCCGACAGCATCCCGGCGTCTTCAGTGTCATCCGCTCTCGGATCCGGACTCGTCGCGCCGGTTTCCCCTTACAGACCGGGTCACACCGTATTCACACCTTACCCTGGAGCGTACCCCGCTTACCATCAACCCTTCCTATCCCACGGCGTGACTCTGGATCCGAGCAAGCCCGGCGGCGGTCAGCTGATTAATGCTCAGCTGTCCGGTGCTCTCAGCAGCAAGGCGGGGTCCAGTCCCCTCGCCGGAGCCTCTCCTCCATCCATCATGTCCAGCGGTCTGTGCAGAGACCCATTCTGCTTGAGCTACCACTGCACTAGCCATCTATCATCCAGCGGCTCGCACGACAGCGCCGCCGCGGCCTTAAAATCCGGATACACACTTATGTACCCCAGCCACTCCCTGCACCCGTTATCCCCCTCTACACCCTCGTTCCCGGGACACCCGCTATACCCGTATGGCTTCGTGCTTCCCAACGATTCCCAGACGCACGTTTGCAACTGGGTTTCCGCGAACGGTCCGTGCGACAAGCGCTTCTCGTCTTCGGAGGAGCTTCTGAGCCATTTGCGGACTCACACTGCCTTCGCTGAGAAACTGGTTATGGGATATCCCAACTCTTTAACCATGGCTTGTCATGTGCCAGGAGCCCCGCTGGCGCTCAGGACCCCTCATCTCGGGTTCGGCTCACGGTATCATCCGTACTCCAAAAGCCCCTTACCGACGGGCAGCGTGCCGGTTCCGGTTCCCACCGCAACCGGCCCGTTTTACTCTCCATACGCTCTTTATGGACAGAGACTGACCACTGCGTCTGGGCTCGGATATCAGTGAGAAACTGATTTTTTAAATTTTTTATTTTGTTTGTTTTTGTTCGCCTCAGAACTAACTAGTGGACCATTATTTATTAAAGTTAGCTTCAAAGCGAATGAAATAAGACTCACATGGCTTTATTTAAACTGTTACAGACGTAATTCTCTCATAAGAAACAAGCCACACTGTGTAATGTCTTATAGCCAAAATTTGCATGTTTATTTCTAAATTTACTTGAACTATATTTTAAAGTTTGTGGGGGAGAAAGGTTTTTACTGTGCAACTCAGGGAAAAACGACAGCAATTAAATAATAACTCGATTCAGTCTGATTGTTTTGGTGCACTAGTTCGTTGTCTATTTGAGTTTGGAATGCATTGGTTGATTTAAACACTAAAAACAAGATTTTATATGTGGCGTTTGGCTCCATTTGTAATCTGCATCACATTATGTTAAGCTTGCAATAAATATAACCTTCAGTAATAATAATAATAATATATTATATCTGTCACAAACATAATTTTGCATTTTTGAACAGTTATTCTACATTTCAGCTATTTCAAAAATGTATTTGATTCATGTGTGCGAGTTTTTCCTCTTAAAATACTTAAATTTTATTGCCCACAGCATTTGGAGTTTATGAGCCTGGCTTTTTTTGCATTACTTTTTACACGCGTTAAATAAATCAGGTCCTAAAGAATAATAGTTCTAAGATCTAAAATAAATATAATAGATAGACATTTTATATAAAAAGGAAAAAAGGTATATAATGTGTTTTTATGGACTTGTTAAAAGAAATAAATGAATTAAAACAGGAACATGCTAAGAAGGGATTTATCATCAGAGCTTCTCCAAAATTCAAACCTATTGGTAATAATTTATAACATTAGTCGCAAATAAATATTTATATAAACACTGAACTCATCAGCAATTCATGCACATTCAATTAAGTATATAAAACAGCATATGAATCTATTTTACAGTTTATAAACTACTGTTCTATTGATGTTGATAAACATCAATGGTTTTGTTTGGTTTGTTTTCGACATTATAAAAAAATCTTAGTTTTCCAGATGAAAATAAAACACCCATCAATTTATTTCTCCAGAAGAGCATCAAACTGTTCCTCTAACTTCAATTTGTCTGTGAATATCAGAAGAAATGTCAAATTTATTTAGTGGTTCATATTAGAAAGTCTTTATAATCAATAATTCATGGACAACCACAGGTTAGTGTTTGATGGCAATAATACAGCAAACAAACTGATGCAAATATAAAAGTCATCAGAATTATAAAAAAATAACACATAAGGAAGTAGGTAGCATAATATACTACTATTATGTAGTTTATGTAATATGAATGTATATATACTGTATGTAGACACAATATAGAAATTCATATTCAGGCAAGGCATTTATCTGCAGAAATAATTTAATTTAAATTTACAGCATTTTAAGTAGAAACCTACATCAAAAGCATTAAATAAATCAAGTGTGTCCAAACCTCTGACTGATAGTGTAGGTTAGTGTTATACATTTCATAAATTAATTCATTTATCCAGCGGGGAATGTTGATTGTTTTTAATTACACTATTTTAAAAACTTAGAAACACATTCAGTGCAAAATTAAAATGGAAGATATTCTGGAAACATAAATTCAGTTAAAGAGGTTTATTTTAGGACCTGTAACATCAGCATAAAAGAGAAGCTGAAGTTATGGGTTTGTCTCTGCTATTGAACCAAATTAGACTGCTTTGTCTAGAATAAGACAGAAGAAATTTTCTTGTCCTTTCTTTGCAAAAAAAAAAAAAAGCACAAAAGGCTAAATGGAGCAAATGAATTGCAGATATGGGCATTTTTTGGCCACACCACATTTTTTGTTTTTGTGCATTTTTGCAATTTTTTGGCTCAAACTTCTGCATTACCATGTGTACTGCGGTGTGCAAACTTAAAACAGTTCCTTTAAATATTCATCATGACAGGCTCTGAGAGTCGCAGCGCTGGACCGTATGCATGTTTTAGTTACAAACCAAACCCACCGCTTCCCTGGAGTTGAGCTGGCAGTCCAACACACGACTCGCTCGCTTTTAGTCTCTCGCTGATCCTACATGAAGAAGTGACCTCCGACTGCTCGTATATTACAACAACAATCACTCTTGTGCTTCAGCCCGTCTGAACAATCAATCTTTCAGTGCATTTTCCCTCCTGTATTCTGCCCAAACCTCCAAATCATTACATTTTTGTCTTGTTTTCCAGGAAAACATCTAAAAACCCATAAAAGACACATTTATTTAACTGCGATTAGACAAGACTCAGAAGATATTATCTTCTTTTAAACCTCACTACATTTTTTTAAAAACTTGATTTATGTAATCAAGGAAAATATAAACAGTTCAACCAAAAATAAAAATTAGCCAAACATGTCCTCACCTGCAGGCCACCCGAGATGTGGATGAGTTTGTTTCTCATCAGATTTCTAGCATTGCATCACTTTCTCAGCAATGGGTGCTCTGCAGTGAATGGGTGCCGTCAGAATGAGAGCTGATAAAAACATCACAATAATCCACAAGTAATCCACAGCACTCCAGTCCATCAGTTAACATCTGGAGAAGTGACAAGCTTTAAATTTAAAAGTTAAAATACCTTAATGATGGATTTGTTTCTTACAACTCTTTCCTTAAACAGTCGCTTCTGGCTAAAATATGAGTCCATAATAACTCTTCCTCCAGAGAAAAAGTCCAGCTCCTGTTGTCTCTCACATCAGAATCCAGCTACATATTTGTTTAGAGCTGTTGTAAACGGTGCCAGAACACTTTCGCATTATTATGGAATATGGACACATTTTTTATCCCGAAGTGACGGTTTGATGTAAAAACATCTTATTTGTTTCTTACAAACATCCAGTTTTGTCTTCTCCAGATGTTAGCTGATGGACTGGAGTGATGTGGATTATTGTGATGTTTTTATCAGCTGTTTGGACTCTCATTCTGACGGCACCCATTCACTGCAGAGCATCCATTGCTGAGACACTGATGCAATGACACATTTCTCCAAATCTGATGAAGAAACAAACTCATCCTAATCTTGGATGGTCTGAAGGCGAGTATACATTTTCATTTTTTGCTGAACTACTCCTTTAATTCAATCTTGTTTTAAAGACGTTTACTGGAAAACGAGACAAAGATACGGATTAGGCTGATCTGTGTTTGGTGTAAATCACCAAACATACTCAAACAGACAAAACAACTCACACATATTAGAAGAGTGAAATCCTGGCTTCCATTAATAATCTTGTCGTCAACACAAATAACGCAGATGATACACAGACGATCACTCACTCTGAAGGCCTGCTTACAGAATCATTACAGCTGCGCTTCTGTGTCCCACAAAATACACTGCGTTGCTATCCGGTTGCTAAAGAGTTCTGACCAAGTTTGTCAGGTTTAAATAAAAAATCCCAGATTTGAAGCTTCTAATTTGAAGTGTAATTGATGTCTGTTTAATACAGTAGAAATAGTGATGTTTGACTCATCAGAACAGTCTGGAAAGACTTGCGTGTGAAGTGATCAAATGTGCAAAGCTACACGGCTGTGTTAAAGCCTCTGAAGCATTAAGCACAGGTGATTAATGACGGGCCGCTTTCTTCCAGTCTGCAGAGACTGAACACTAGCCACAGATTGGATACAAATATACAAACACACACACACTTGAACATGTGCACACATGGAAACGCTTAAAGGCGAACACATGTGCAGTGAGTAAGATAAATGAAGTCTCAACAAGCGCTCCACAAACACACGCAGGCCTCCACCACAGACACACACACCGTAATTTAGAGAGTATTTAAACGCCAGCAACTGGGATGTTCGTGCTTCGGGTCGAAACTGCAGTCCAAGTTCTCCCTGCTGAGGTGTTTAAATCAGCTCTGGCATCGCGTCTCAAAGCATTTCTCAGGGCTGTTTTCGACAGTCCCTCCAAAGACAGCACAGCAATATTTCACACAGATGTCCGTTCTCCAGCTCAGATTGATGCGCTGTCGTTCTCAAACGCTTGCATGTGTGTCTTCGCAGAACACTTCAAGACTTTCCTCTCAGGCTAAACGGAACCCTTTCATCACTCCATCTCAGATTCATTTCAAATCAACATCACTCCTTGCTACATTTAAGCATCTTATGCTCACCGAGGCTGCATTTATTTGATCAAAAATAGAGTAAAAATAGTGAAATATTATTATGATTTCAAATTGCGGTTTTCTATGTAAATATCTGTTAAACTGTAATTTATTCCTGTGATGCAGATCTGTATTTTCAGCATCATTACTCCAGTCTTCAGTGTCACATGATCTTCAGAAGTCATTCTAATATGCTGATTTGCAGCTCAAGAAACATTTCTGATTATTATCAATGTTGAAATGCTGCCCGATATTTTTGTGGAAACTGATGCATTTTATTTTTCAGGATTCATAGATGAATAGAAAGTTAATAAGAAGAATTTATTTGAAATAGAAATCTACTCAAACTAACTTTGCACAAAAATCATTATGGTTCTCTCTTTTATTCTAGTCAAATACCTAAACATACACCGAACAAGATTTATTTACTTGAGAAGCAAAATAGTGCAAGATATTAAGACTCTTATTTTTCTTTTAAATAAATTTTTCACAACCTCACTAAATTTTAATTTGTTAACTTATGGTTAGAAATTAAGCTTTCTCTTAACACAAGTCTTAATATCTTTAATTGATCTTTTTGTATTAAGGATGTTTAGATAATTTTACTGGAAAATGAGATAAAGATACTGATTAAGATTATCTGTTTTTCAGATTTTTTTTTTTCAGGATTCTTTTGAAGAATAGAACGTTCAATAAAACAACATTCATTTAAAATCTTTTGATCAATGGATAAAAGTATTTTTTTTATTCTGAAATGGTAACTTATGCTATGGGACTTCTTTGCTGCATCAACATAAATTATAAAGGTGATTAATATTTCTTATTTATAAAAACAATTATTTACTGTGAAAGTACATGCATTGTTAAATATAAAATATTTTACAGTAAATTATAAAGGTAAAGCCTACTTTTTACCTATAAAAATATCTTTACAATATTTTAAATGTATTGTATGCAAATCCACTTTTATGTGCAATAAAAATAGGGGCACCATGCAAACAATTAGTAGTATTTTTCTCTCTAGGGCACATAGAAAATGTGTTTGGTAATTTATTATCTTATGCTAGAAACCATCAAAGACAATTGTTGTCTTCATTGTTACTTCTTCACACTTAAACTGTCAGAGATCATTCAAGTTCCATCAGGATTAACCAGAAATGTAGTTACGAAGATGTTCTGAATGTTTTTTGCACAGTTCTGTGTTCTGGATGGTTCTGTCCTCATCCTCTCACTTTACGATGAACACAGAGACATCAGAACCACTGCAAACATGTGAGAACTACAGCAGACGAGGCTCTGCTGCAATAAGACGTCAATGACAGCCGCATGAATCTTCTGCAACACGAAATATGGCATCATAAAAACAAATATAGCAGAGCGCTGCCATATCTGACCTCTGCTCCAAATAGCCTGCATGCATGTCAAAGCACCAATATTGTTCAAGTATCACTCATTTATGAGCACAGCATGTGCTGGAGATCTGAACACCGTCATCTGAAGACGTCACGGGTACAGAGGAAAAATGATTAACGCTTCAAACTGAAACCTCACACACAGGAGCTCTTAAAAAGACATTACTGGATGATTTTTGACTGGATGTGTATTTTATGGTTCATAGCTGTATTTGTAATTCAATTATACGATGTTAAAAACTACAGACATCAACAAAAGTGCTCATCATTCACCAGAATAAAAACAAGTTTCACGATGCAAAGACTTTCATCAAAAGAGGCCAAACCACTAAAGTCTGCAATAAACAAATGTTATTATTAACTAAAACACTGTATAGATATATAAAAAACATCTAAGTTGTAAATAAAACATCTAAGTATGTTTTACAAGAAAATACTATTTCAGTTTTTGCTACTTTAAAAAAAAATCATGTTTAATTCAATGTGTTACTTGCAAATTCTTTAATTATTTGTGAAATTAACTAGCAATTTCTGAGTGAAATTTGTTTGCTTTTTTCAGTGTATTCAAATATTTTGTATTCATTGGAATAAAGCGGAATATATAAATATTAGATGAAAACTTAAATTCAAAAACTGAATCTTAGAATTACTTCCTTGGCAACTAGCTGAAATAAAATAAGTTTAAATTACTAAAAATACTCAAACTGAAATGACAAAAATAGAAATGTTTACTTTAAAAAAATACATTGAAAAACTAAAACAAAAAATATTTGTGCTAACTGAAATAAAGCTGAAAAAAATAAAAATAAAATAATAGATGGAAAAAATACAAATAATTACTGAAAAACCTAAATGGAAATGATTAGAAATGTTGTTTTGGCAATTAGCTGAAATAAAATAAGATTAAATTACTAAACTGAAATAAAAAATATAAACATTTCATAATAAAAATACACAAAGCACATATAAAAATGACTAAAGCTTAAGCTAAAATTAAAATGAAAGCTAATTAAAAATATGAATAAATAATATTAGTATATAAATAATACTAAAATAAAATCGCAATAAACTTAAAACTGACAAACACTCCAAAGCATATTAAAAAATACTAATAAACTATATACTAATGGGACTCCTTTGAATGCCAAATCAACACAAATTATAAAGGTGATTAATATTTTTTATTTATAAAAACGAAGATATTTTACTATATTGACTGATACTTTTCACTTACAAAAATATCTTCAGAATATTTTACACAAATTAAATGTATTGCTTGTAAATCCAATTTTATTTGGAGCGCCATGCAATCAATTATTTTTCACTTCGGGTCCCTCGTGAAAACTGTGTTCATGCACCACTTCAGAGACAAAAATAATGAAACTAATTAAACAAATGCAGATGTTTTGTTCTGCCTCCTCATTATGATCTGATCAGGTATTTACTTCCCGACTGCGATATCAGTCTAACATCAAACCTGGGGCCTGTACTATGATGGTGGCTGAACAAACTCAGGGTTACAGGATTAGTTTTGAATTGACAAAACCAAACCACTCCAATCCGGCTTTGTTGGTACCATGAAGCTGATCATCAACTTTCTGTCAACTCAGGCTTGATCCTGAGTTAATGAAGCACGTGCACATGAAAGTGTGTCATCAGTAATGAACAGCCAATCGCATGCTGCTCATATGAAGCTCATATGTAGTCATGTTTAAAGCTATTGATTCTAAAACGTATTTATATGGCATATTATCTCTATGTTTATATTAATTTAAAATAAAAGCTTAATTACTATTAAACTAAGCTAGCTTGTGTAATGGATTAAGGGTATAATAATTATATAAATCATATAACATAATTATAAAAAACGTAATTCAGGCAATTTTATCTTTAAAAATGTTTTACTATGTAGTGTCCTTTAATTTGTAGGAAGGGAAACTGGGGGCGTGGCTTTATTGCATCAGAGATGTGTCACTTTGCTTGAAGCTGATTGGTCAAATTTGGGTTTGAGATCTCTAAACCAGAACATAACATGGCCCAGAGCAGGTTAGCTGTGGAGTGTAAGTTACTAAGGCAATGAATGCCACTAAAAGCCAAGCCACTTTCATGGTACCTAAAACCCAGGATTGGTGCAAACTAAACTGAAATTTACCTGGCTCGCCAGCTAATCCGGCTTCATGGTACAGGCCCCTGATGTCTGGGAATCAGCAGCAGGATTATCTCAGCGGGAGTGGAAACACTAACAGTAGACCTGATCTGAGATCAGAGGAACGCTTTGATGACGGTGTTGAGTTGCACACAAGCACAACTCAGCAGAAACAGCTCAATGCCTCCTTTATACGGGCAGAAATCACGGCTCCAGCGACTTAATTACAAATACCAGCCTTCAAATGCTGCCCAATTACCGCTTTCATTGGGCTGATGGATGCCAGCTGGGCTCTCGGGCTCTGGACCCGGTCTCAGCCCATAAGTCACTCTGACACACGGCTCTGAAGTCGATCCAGAGGAAAAGTCCATAAAAACCTTCAAGCGTTCGACTGTCACGCACTTTAAAGGGGTGGTTCATTGCGATTTCACTTTTTCAACAAACAAAAAAACATAGGCCTACCATTAAAAGCCATGCTTGCACAGGTTCTGCACGATCCTCTTCAATAATATCCTCTGCTTCTCAATCGGGCTCAAACTGATAAGCGATATTAACGACGCTGTTGTTTACAATACAACCGGAGCACATGCCACCGAGGTGAGGGGCGGGGCGATTAGATGCGCACTAGAGGCGGTTTAGCCAATCACAACACACTGGGCTAGCTAACCAATCAGAGCCCATCGCCTATTTCTGAGGGCGGGGCTTCGTAAAAGAAGGAAATGATCAGCGTG
Organism: Sinocyclocheilus anshuiensis; assembly: GCF_001515605.1. NCBI lineage: Eukaryota > Metazoa > Chordata > Actinopteri > Cypriniformes > Cyprinidae > Sinocyclocheilus > Sinocyclocheilus anshuiensis. Next base: position 276,631 of record NW_015549634.1, on the reverse strand, counting down.
CTTCTCAGAGAAGGGACAGAGCGGTGTGGAATAAAGGTAAATTATGTGAAAAATAATGTGTTTTTAAAAAAAACGAAGCATTAACACGTTAGACTGCAAAACAACCACTGAACCACCCCTTTAAGAGGAACCTGAGATGTGATCGATCACATGACACGCTGTCCAGATCTTCCCATCATGCTTTCTCTCTGCTGTACTACTCGATTCCTGACGGGTTACTTAGGCAGCTGTCATGAGGATTGATTGACAGGGTCATCATTTAAACAGTAAACAACAGGTGCTCTGACAGTCCGTCATTTAGATATAAAAAAAATCCACTATAGAAGTCTCTTCTGTTAATAAAAGCTGCATTTGATCAAAATAACAGTAAATATAGTCATATTATAAAATGTTATTACAATAAAATGACTTGGCATATTCAAAATGTCATAATACAATGAAACATTACAATTTAGAATAACTGATCATTTAATAATTTGAGAGGTGTGGCTGTCAAATGGATATTTTTGTTCACTTTTTGAGCTTTTTTAGGACTGCTTTGGGTTGTTAATTTATGTGATTCACAGAAATGTGACTTGAAAAATCATGGAAGTGAATAAAATTCATTAAAAAAATAAAGTATATTTTTTTCTGGCTACAATGTTATATTTATACAAATGTTTGGGGTGAGTAAGTATTTTTTATTTTATGAAAGAAGTCTCTTCTGATCTCCAAGGCTGCATTTATTTGATTGAAAATAAAACAGTAGCCTAATATTGTGAAATATTATTACTACTTAAAATAGCTGTTATTTATTTGAATATATTGTAAAATGTAATTTATTTCTGTGAACAAATCTGAATTTCCATTACTCGTGTCAATATGCTAAATTTACATTTTATTTTTCAGGATTTTTCGATAAAAAGAATGTAACAAAAAAAAAAAAGAACAGCTTTTATTTGAAATATAAATCTTTTGTAATATTATAAATGCCACTTGTGATTAATTTATGCATCCTTGCTGAATAAAAGTATTAATTTCTTTCAAATAATATATATATATATATATATATATATATATATATATATGGTTAAAAAATGCAAACGATGCAAGAAAAAAAAGTAAAAATCACAGTTCATCATGTACAGTAAATGCAGAAAAGAAGACCAATCACAAAGCAGTTTTAAAATATTACTATGAAATATCACTATTGGTTTTAAACAGAAAATTCTCTCAAAGTCGACAGGAGATTTACAGCGTTAGGACATGTCAGCAAACTCAACAGTTAAAAACATTTCAGGCTGCTTTTCTCCAAATATATTTGCCTGAAACACCTTTACATTTCTTGAATCTAAAGTTTCAGAAAGCACACTTTGGAAATGAAATGTTCTACTAAATCAAGTTTGAGTGCACATTAATTTATAATGAAAATAAAACTGGATTATGGATGGTGTGCTATATTTCTGCCTCTGGTGATGTATTTCTGAAAAACAAACTCCTGCAAGTCATCATGACCTGCAGAATGTGCTTCAGACTCATGCATTACAGTATAAGAGCGCCACCTGCTGGGGAATATCATCAACTACAGCCTCTCCAAACACTGTGATACTGAAAAATCAGTTAAATCCTGCAATCTTTCTTTATAAACTACTCTATTAATATCAGTTATAATATAAACTTCTGGCTAAATATTCCCAAAGCTGACAGCAAATAAACTGCTACCCTGAAATTAGGGGAGGGCGATATGGCAAAAACATCATATCACGATTTTTTTATTTTTTAAACAATTTAATTTAATTAATAGATAAAGTTAAATAATTTGTAATATTTATAATTAATAGATAAAGTTAAGTAATTTGTAAAATTTGTAAAAATGTATAAATGTCTAAATTAAAGATAATAATAATACTTTATATATACATAAATAATAGTAGATCAATTAAATCATACTAATAAATTATTATTAATGATATAATAAATTATTTTAATTATAAATATACAGAAAAATAATCTCTTTCTAATTAAGTTTGCAAAACACTTAACAGCAGATTGTTTGGTGCACTTCATGGAATAACTGACAGCATTGCTTTCAAACAAAGGGATTATTGTCATATTTAATATTCATCAAGCAGACAATCTCCACCCCCAATCTGCAGCCATTTTACAGAAGAGGACAGCAGCAGCAGCATTAGAGAAGACACCAGACACTAATAACACTGACCCACAGTGAGTTACAGCTTGACATCTATACTGGAGTTTAATACAAGATGCACATTATCGCTGAAGATAATCGCGCGGTTTGTTGTGCAGTCATGCATGTGTCGAATAATGAATTCAGGTTATTTTAGGCTATTAATAAACGCATACATCATTTTTTTATAACGCAAATCCGAATGAACATGTTTTATGAGCTGTCAGAGGCGCATCAGTATTGCCTTGTTGTTGTTTTACTCGTTTATTTGACTACAACCGTCAATGGATACGGAGCAGAAAAGAGCATTTCGAGATCGTTATTAAATAAAACAATTAATTAAAATTACAATCTCACACACTACAGCTGTCAATACATTAGACGCTTTAAATAATATGTCAAAAAATAAATAGTCTCCATGTGCAAAGCAGCTACAGTGTCATGTGATCTGGATGTCGCGCGTGTCGTAATTCTCCGAGTTTAAGCGCAACAACAAACTAGAACAATTCATTTCTTAAGACAGAAATATGTGAATCTTTAAAATAGAGTCTTGTCTTAGGGAGTTTTGTTCGAAACACACACACACACACACACACACACATTTTAGTAAAACAACAACTTATTTTAGTCATAATGACTAATACCTGCAGATCATAGTCGAATACACCGCCTTAATCCTCATATTAATAGGGAATCAGACTGCAAACAGAATCGCAAAAATAATATTCCAACATGCAAGTATCATACCTCGTACACGTCTCCTAATTTAATTTTAAAAAGCACATTAGTCACGCTGAACTTGATCTGATGCGCACATACAGTGTGATTTACGGTAACCGCGTTCATATGTGTAGCTCGCGCTCACCTCGCATGTCAGATGTAAATACCTTCAGAGGAAGAGCGGTAGTAATAATAATAATAATAATGTCATTTCATAACTTCTCCAAAGAAGCGCTTATAGGCTCAGCGACGCTGGGAGTGATTTTTATAGCGGAATATTATGTGGGTGAGTGCCGATACCGGGAACCCCAAGGAATACAGGTGAAGTGACCCGTTTCTCTTTCCGGAAGTTTGTGTACTTTGATACAAGCCGCAATTAAAGACCCAGCACCCAATTAATGTATATATATAAAAAAATGAAGGTCGTTGAATGGACTGTTTACATTTCAGCTGAGCCAGTGAAAAATAAAGATCAAGTGTTAACTTTTTTTATTGTCTTTTGTATTAAAAGTAAGCTTGGTGGGAAACTGTTCATTTAAACATTAACTATTTTAAGAGTTTCCACCTAAATAGCATTCAGAATATAAAGAAGCATAACAAAAATCAAATAATAAGTGCATGCATTGTACCATTTTATAGATAGCCTCCCAAAAACATAAAAATACTGTTGGAAAGTCCAAAAACATCTCTTATGCAAAATGTTTATGATTATTATGTGCAGAGTAAT
>NW_015549634.1:257555-272958 GCF_001515605.1 Sinocyclocheilus anshuiensis | reverse complement strand
GGGGGGGGGGGTAACTGATGTGTTGTGGTGAAAATAAAATGCAATCCTCACAGTTTTATGTTGAAACTGCAAATAATAAATATTATAATTAATGCTAATTGTAAAAACAAATTGCATGAGGTATTGCACAAAACCCCTCTCCAGGCGTGTCAGTGAAAACTGCTTAAGAATACAAAAATCACAATGTTATGTTGACATTGCAAATAGATAAATAATAATAAAAAAAAAATAGTGGTAGTAACAAAAAATGCATGTGAAATTGCAAAAGTTTTAGTAAAATTAAACTGCTTATTTTATGTTGAAATTGTAAATCAATAACAAAAACATTTATTAAAAGTCAATTAATAATAATAATAACTGCACCAAATCTCACCTGCATGCAGAAGATTAAAATAAGGAGTTGTCTTAATAAATTTCCAGTAGCGTACATACCATGCAGTGTATCCCGAATGAAGTTCTTTCTCTGATTTCTTCTTTGTAAAGGCAAACGCAAATCTAAACTGTTGAGAATGTCGTCGGGTAAAAGTCACGTGGGAAGGAAAGATGATCCAGTGATGCAGTACCTCCTCAATCACTCGCTCAGGGAACATCCAGCCCTCCAAAAACTATGCCAGGTTCGTATTTCTCTTCATAACGACGTCTGTGGCTTTCCTACGGATAATAGCAATAAAATCCAAAGGAAACGTGAAGGTATCAAGACTATTATCACTTCTAATAAATGCCTATGAATAATTTGTTTGCTTTTGTAATTCCCCAAATGGGTGTTGTACAGTGACTGTGCTTAACGAACTTAATTTCAGTAATTGTGCTTAATTATTATCTCTAGAAAACCATGGAGCATGAGTGGAGCATGATCATGGTGGCCTGTGAGCAGTCGCAGTTCATGGCAAATCTAGCCAGTTTAATCAAGGCCAAGAAAGCTATTGAAATTGGTATGGCACTTCATAATACACTGCACAGATATAAATAATATAATACAGCTCGAAGGTCTGAGCAATCTTTCTGGAGACTGGTGAGATACATATGAACTGACTCTGTTTACATCTCTATTCATGCTCATTTCTGGTCTTATTGTGCAAGAAGCAACTTTGCTTCTCTTTCTTTTTCCATTTGTTGAATGTTTTCTATAACAGAACTTCATTAGTAGTCCACTTTACCGTTCATAAACTCACTATACAAAGCATACGATATTTCATATTCACTATAATCAAATTTTCAAGTAGGAAGTGGAAACCTGGATTTTCCACAATCACATAAATCTGTCCTTTTCAGAGACCATAAACCTTCAGCGCTGCCTTTATGTAGGTTAATATTTAAACCTGAGACTTTTAACATAGTGAATGAATAACGATGTTTAACCCCAGTTTGCTCCAATGGATGAGTTTAATATTCATATAACTTGCTTTGGATGTTTGCTAATTGACAGCTTACAGATTTAAATATTCTCATTGAATCACTGTCTGCACTGCATTAGGTTGTTATATGAATAAACGTGACCCTGGAGCACTAAACCAGTCATAAGGGTCATTTTTTTTAAATTGAGAGTTATACATCATCTGAAAGCTGAATAAATATTACGGTAGAAAATTTACAAATTATCTTCATGGATCATGATCTTTACTTAATATCCTAATGATTTTTGGCATAAAAGAAAAATCTATAATTTTGACCCATACAATGTATTGTTGGCTATTGCTACAAATATACCCCAGAGACTTAACACTGCTTTTGTGCTGCAGGGTCACATATATTATGAAGTTTTTGGATCTCTAAATTCATTCAACTTCTGTGTGATCAGCCTCACCGCTTTAAGCAATCAGGCTCGATTATTTCCTGTGGATTCGACATTATGTAAAGATTATAATCATGTATTTAATAATCTTCCTCTCATGTTCTGAAATCTTCTCAGGCCTGTGTTGAGCACAAAATAGACGTGCGTCTGAAGCCAGCACTGCAAACGCTTGGTAAGATCTGGATTTTTCAAGCATTGTGAACTTATTATATCCAAAATAAAAAAAATGTCAATGTAATATCATTGAGATACTATTATATTTATCATAAATATATATTACGGTTTTAATTTTAATTTTAGTTAAATAGTTTAAATAAAGTTTTAGAAAATGTGTTGTGTGTTTCTCCCTATTATTAGTTTTTTTTATTTATTTATATATCTGTAATTTTTTTATTTATTTTATTTCAGTTATTTTAGTACATCAAGTTAAAATAAATTAAAATGAGAAATATTGGCTTGGCAACTAGCTGAAATAAAATAGGTTTTAAGCTTTAATAAGCTGTACTTTGAAAAAGCACACTATATGGTAAAACTATAATATAAACTATAATATAGTATGTTTCAGTTAATGTTCATTTTAAGTAACAATAATGTTTTATATGTAACTACATAGTAACTACAATAACAATGGTTGGCCCAATGAGATTGGACAGCAGATTTTCTTTTTTTTTTTTTTTTTTATATATATATATATATCAGTCAACATTCATTTTATTTCAAGTAATGAAATTGGCCTTTATGGTCATATAATTTACCTTTGGCATGAGTCATAAAATAATTACACTATTTGGAGTATTTACATAGAAAAGTGCAAAAACATATTTGTTTAAATGATATATTGATGTACATTCAGGTCTCATCTGATGTGAGATTTGCTTTGAACAGTGATGTCCTGACATCTGGAAGTCTAAAGAGTTTTTTAAATTTCATATTAAAGCAAATTAATGTATATTAAATATGAAATGTGTTGAGGATGTTAAGATGAACATGTCAGGGTGTTTCGACCTCATAATGTTTCTATAATGTGTGTGTTATTAGATGAGCTTCTGGCCGCTGGTGAAGCAGAGACGTTTGATTTTGTCTTCATTGACACTGACAAAGTCAGCTACGATGACTACTATGAGAAATCCCTGCAGCTAGTCAGGAAAGGAGGAATAATCGCTATAGATAACGTGAGTGATCATATCTGTTCACACTCATGTTTCTACAATAACGTTCTGCTTTTAACTCGGAGATGCATTCCTGAGAGCGGTTCCATCAAAACTGAATTAGCTAAATTAAGCTCATGCTGCCCTTTAACGAACAATGAGAGCAGACAGTGAGCAGCAGCTGTCAAGAGTTTCAACATAAAAAAACACTATAAAAGCATCATAAAGCATGTGCACTACAGCCTTTTACAGTCTAAAAAAATCTTATTTGTGCATATTCAAACATGCCATGACATATTTGGACAATGCCATTGCCAAAAGCCTGTTTCCACAACAGAATATACAATAAAAAAGCCAATTGCAACTTTTTATCTCACAATTCTACTTTTTTCTTGTTAGAATTGCGAGAGATAAACTCAAAATTCTGGGGAAAAAACTGTATTTTTCCATTCAGTGGTGTTAAGCATCAATGTCTTATGAAATATGATGTACACTGAACAGTTGTTTCTTTCGCTCACCAAAGCTGCATTTATTTGATCAAACATACTGTAAAAATGTGTAATATTATTAATATTTAAAATAGCTGTTTTCTATGTGAATATCTGTTAAACTATAATTTATTTCTGTGATCAAAGCTGTATTTTCAGCATCATTACTCCAGTCTTCAGTGTCACATGATCTTCATAATATGCTGACTTGCTGCTCAAGAAACATTTTTGCTGCCCAATATTTTTACGGAAACCACAATACATTTTATTTCTCAGTATTCTTCTCCTAAGTATATAAAGTTCAAAAGAACAACATTTATTTGAGAGAGAATCTTTGGTAGCATCATAGATGCCTTTACTGTCACTTTTGATCAATTTAATGCATCCTTGATGAATGAAAGTATTAATTTATTTCAAATGAAATATCTGACCTCTAGGTGCTGTGGAGCGGTCGAGTGGTGAACCCATAGGAAGGTGACATCGACTCCATCAGCATTGATAAACTGAACAAGAAGCTCCAACGAGACACCAGAATCCATCTGAGCATGTTAACAGTAGGCGACGGTCTGACATTAGCATTCAGAATATGACTTTATAGTGATATACCATCATAACAGACTGAAGAAAACATTTGCAATCATTTATTTAGGTTGTTCAACTGAGAACATGCATTGCAATAATTGAAAGTTTTGTATTCAATTGTTCATGGTGCCAACTATTGATTGTTTCTGAAAATACATTTCCACAATAGACTTTAATTCGACTGTAAAAGGCTGTAGTGCACATGCTTTATGATGCTTTTATAGTGTTTTTTTTATGTGGTATAAATTTTTCATTATAAAATGAAAGGTAAAATGAAAGGTAAAAAAAATAACTAACAAATACAGCTAGCTAACACAATAAAAAACATGATTTTTGAAAATTCAAAAAAACTGAATTATCTGTTTTTGCACATAAACTCTTTGTATATTTATAAATATTATAAACATTTTTTAAATGTAGTTAATAAAACACAAAACAATTCCAGTTTTAGGACTTTATTGCAAAGGTGGACATACAGAATGTGCGGCTCAGCAGGGAAAGCCTCTGGTCTCGTATCCGTGTCTGTGTGAGGGTTTCTGGAGAGGTCAAGTGAAACAACCGCAACATCTCTCGCCGAAAGAACCCGTTTGAACACCGTAAAGCCTGAATGCAGAGAGAGAAGGACGATAAAGCCAAGCGACCACAACAAACAGCCGACAAAAGCGTCCAGACATCACTAACCAGCAGCGGCACGAGGAGACGCTCCGTGTGCAAATCTACATTCAGAACTTGCTCACCCTCATGTTGATCCAAACCAACATGTAGTCATTTTTAACATTTTTACACAATCTTTTCCACACAAAAACAGGCTGTCAAGCTCCAAAAATGACATGAAGTCATAAAATGATCAGAGTATATTTATGTTGCTCACATTAAGCCATTGTATGGTTTGGAGTTTGGCAGTCGTGGTCACTGTTGTTGTATAGAAAGGAGCTGCATAAACATTTAGGTTTATTAAAATAAAGGTTTGCACCAACATGAGAATGAGTAAATAATAATATTTACATTTTTGGTAAACTATTACTCAGAAAATGACCTGGAAAGGAAAGCACATGCAGATCGAAAGCGCTGGTTTGGAGAGAAATATTGACAGTAAAGGTAGTGCAGCAAATAAATAATAGATGCCTGAGGCACAGGTTTGGGTTCAGCGTTCGGTTTAAACGCGTGTGGAGAAACACAATGCTCAGTCGGGTGTTACGCCTCCAGCTCGAGTCCCAGACCCAGTCTGTGGCCTCCAGCGTTGATGTTCTTCCCATCGAGCAGGGCGGAAAGCATCAGCTTCACTCCTGGACACACACACAGTTTGCATCAGACGCAAGCGTCAAACTCATCATTGGGTCAAACTCATGTCAAACACATTTCACACCAGAATCAGAAGTACTTTTCTATCAAATAAATACTTGATTCTTTCGCTTTTGAGTGAAATATGACATGGTCATGGCTTCGTTTTGTGAGATTTATGCAGATATTCATTTTGGCACTCGTGTTCCAACAAAAAATAAATAAATAAAAAAGCACTTCAGTTAGAATGCACTTATATACTAACCCTACTGCTTGTAAGAGAAATAAAATAAAATATTTTAAACTAAACAAAAATGAAATAAAACAATACTACAATAAAATAAAAACAAAACAATATTTTATACAAAACAGAAAAAAAAATACCTGAAAGAAACACAGATGCTGTTAAATGACTGATGCATCTCAGTGACACAAAGACACTCTTACAGTCAGGTTCAGGATTCTTGTCGTCTTACAAAATAGAGTCTCAAAACAGAGGTGCAGCGTCTGCCGTCTCGCTAAATGAGAACATAAATACATGAACAACAGTCAGTGTCTGCTCTATTATAAATAATTTATATTTTAAAAATACCCAAAACAGCGGAATTACAAGATGGAAATATAGACTAGAAAGATATTTAAACTTGCTCTGCCCTTACGTCCATGACATTGACTCACTGCGGAGTTGTTTTGGCAAATAACTTTAAATAAATAACTTTAAATAACTTTTAAAAAATATACCCCTTTGTATTGCAATGCATATTGTATGTTCAGGGATGACAGATTGAGAAGCAGACATGCTATTTATGACTGGATGTAACTTTTCATACTTTGCAGTAAAAGTGGCTCTCCTATTAACTTTGTCCTATAAGTGCGGCTCTCGTGAAAAAAACAGTGAAGATCACTGCCCTAACTGAAATTATGCATTTTAAATTTGAATATAATTCGAATTTTGATAATATTTAAGTACAAAATTCGAATTTAGTTTTTCAGCCATTTTGACAGCCCTAAAAAAACAGACAAAACGAGCTTTTAAAAAAGCTAAAATAACTAAAAAACATTTTTTGTTTGTTTAAAAATGTTTGTTTTTTTATTGATAGAAATCAATAGAACTGGCATAATTTTTCTTATTTTAATTCGTCCCTCAACAACTCACTGGAATCCAGTCATAAAAACAGAATTTACTGTATAATGCGGAATGTCACGGAATTTGTCAAAGTTTGGGTGAATAAATCAAAAGTAGGTCATTACACTTAAATCAAATCGCAATATTGACTGGTATCTGTAAATATTAAGCTGCAAAAATACCATTTAAATATGAATCCTGCATGTCTCTTTATGAATGAATGGCACAGGCGCGCGGTTTCATTTACTACACACATACTGAAGCGCGCAGTGTTTTCAGCGTCTGCTGTCTCGCTAAATGAGAACATAAATACATGAACAACAGTCAGTGTCTGCTCTATTATAAATAATTTATATTTTAAAAATACCCAAAACAGCGGAATTACAAGATGGAAATATAGACTAGAAAGATATGTAAACTTGCTCTGCCCTTACGTCCATGACATTGACTCACTGCGGAGTTGTTTTGTCAATCTTTCCAGCTCTTAACGCCGAATGTGCTCTTATGGTTTGATACATGATGGGCTAATATAGAAGCAAATAACTTTTAAAAATAAACCCCTTTGTATTGCATTGCATATTATATGTTCAGGAATGACAGATTGAGAAGCAGACATGCTATTTATGACTGGATGTAACTTTTCATACTTTGCAGTAAAAGTGGCTCTCCTATTAACTTTGTCCTATAAGTGCGGCTCTCGTGAAAAAAACAGTGAAGATCACTGCCCTAACTGAAATTATGCATTTTAAATTTGAATATAATTCGAATTTTGATAATATTTAAGTACAAAATTCGAATGTAGTTTTTCAGCCCTATAATAACTAAAGCGGTCTACACAACAAGTGCCATCTTCCAGCTTATATGAGGTGTATCCCAGTGAAACTCACACTAATGGAGGAGCTGGAGTCCAGCATGTATTTGGCGGCGAGGCTGAAGCGTGTGCTGTTGCTGCCGGCGGTCCAGGCCAGATTCACCGCCGTCTCCAGATCAGCGCTCACTTTCTGATAGATGGAGCCGCCAAACTCCGTCCCATCATTCCTGCCACACAAACAGAGAGATGATCGCTGCTCGTGTTCCTCACGCAGCTCTGTCACGGTTAAACGTCAGATTATTGAGGACGGACCAGCGGTGCAGATCTAGTGTCTACAGGGAATATTCTGAACTAGAAACACACAAGTATTAATACACTTCCAATCAACACAGGCACTGTGCAAGCAAGTAATTGCAGTTATTATTTATTATTTTAAATAAAAAATATTGTTGATAAATAGTTATGATAATAATTAACAAGAATAATTGTTATTAATTATAAATTACATTCATAAAGAATTGTATATAATTAATAGAAATATATATACTAATAATAATTGTATATAATAATCATAATAGTTTTTATTAATTATAAATACAAAACAATAACAGTTGTCATTTATAATAACAATATAATATTTATTTTATTTTTAATATTTATGATAAAACAATATTTATTAATTATAAAACATAATAAACATTTATTATTTATACTAACACGCACTGTGTGCAAGTAAGTAATTGCAATTATTATTTATTATTTTAAATAATAATTATAATTATTACATCATTGTTGATAAATAGTTATGATAATAATTAACAAGAATAATTGTTATTAATTATAAATTACAATCATAAAGAATTGTATATAATTAATAGAAATATATACAGGTATACTAAATAATAATAATTGTATATAATAATCATAATAATTTTTATTAATTAGAAATACAAAACAATAACAGTTGTCATTTATCATAACAATATAATATTTATTTTATTTTTAATATTTATGATAAAACAATATTTATTAATTATAAAAACATAATAAACATTCATTATTTATACATTTATATTTATAATAATAACTACAAAAATAACTGTTGATTATAAATGATAGTTATAAATAATAATATTAAACTAATAAAATATTTTCCAAATAAAAACACTAATAACTGTTACGTATTAATTATAAGTAATAATAGTAATAATATTAATAGTTAGTAGTAGTAGTAGTATCATCAGTTAATAGTTATTTTAAATAATAATTGTTATATATTGTCATTATAAATAATATATATTTTTATTATTTTAATATTTAATATCAAATAAATAAAACTCTATTTTCTAAATAATAATGACAATTGTTTATTTACCATAAACAAAAATACTACAACAATAATTCGTAGCAGTAGTAGTACCATTACTGCTAATAAATAATGATTACTTTTACTAATGAATAAATAATAATTGTTTGTTATTAATTATAAATAATAATGTAATATGAATATTTATTATTAATATTATGATTAACAATAACAATACTACTTCTACAAATAAATGAATAAATAAAGACTGACTGCTAAAGCTCCGCAGATGGTGCATATCTTACACATTAGTGTGCAGCTGGAAGTCTCCGGTCTTGTATCCGATTGCGAAGTTGCTGCGAGTCATTTTGGACCTGGCGGTGTCAAAGGTCATCTGGTATCCGGCGAGCCAGCCCTCGTATCCCAGCACCGCCGCACCGTGGATGGCAGGACCGGCGAAGTCGAAATCCACATCACAGCCCACGTTCACGTATTCTCGCTTATACGCTGTCTTCACCTTGCCACTCTTCTTACTGTTTAAACAACACAAATGTGACCCTGGAGCACAAAACCAGTCATAAGGGTCCATTTTTTACGAAATTGAGATTTATGCATCATCTGAAAGCTGAATAAATAAGCTTCCATTGATGTATGGTTTGTTAGGATCGGACAATATTTGGCTGAGATACAACTATTTGAAAATCTGGAATCTGAGGGTGCAAAAAAATCTAAATATTGAGAAAATCATCTTTAAAGTTGTCCAAATTAAGTTCTTAGCAATGCATATTACTAATCAAAAATTAAGTTTTGATATATTTACGATAGGAAATTTACAAAATATCTTCATGGAACATGATCTTTACTTAATATCCTAATGATTTTTGGCATAAAAGAGAAATGGATCATTTTGACCCATACAATGTATTGTTGGCTATTGCTACAAATATACCCCAGAGACTTGAGACTGCTTTTGTGCTCCAGGGTCACATATAAAGCTCAGAGATCACCTCATCTCAAGCTCACGATACTTCACGTCATCGTACCCAGTGTTTGGTGAGAAGGTCGTGTCAAAGGTCAGCTTCAGTCCTTTGGTGATCTGAGAAACACAAAATATAACCAAATGCTAAATATATTATTCACCAATAACTGAGAATATTCATTTTTGTTTTCACAAGAAAATTGTTCATATAGTTTAAACAAACATGAATTAATTATAAATATAATTTAGTTTACTTTTTATTTATTTACTTATTATTAATAATAATACATTATTATTTATAAATTATACTATTTAAATGATAAATAAATAAATAAAGGATTGCTAAGGTACACCAGATAGTAACACATTAAATGTAATTTTAATGTGAAATGGTTTTAATTTGCTAATCATTTTGAAAGGGTTAAAAAGTAAAAGAATCCATTAGTGGTTAAAACATATGCAAAGAGTGAATTTCAGATGAAGAAGTAAGATTTTAGTGTAACTATAAAAATAAACACTACCAGACAAAAGTTTGGAATAATTATGATGTTTTTTAAAATGTTTCTGAAAAGTGATTTTTGCATTTACTTGAGTAAAAATATTGCTAATAATCAGAAATGTTTCTCGAGCAGCAAATCAGCATATTATACTGATTTCTGAAGATCATGTGACACTGAAGACTGGAGTAATGATGCTGAAAATACAGCTGCGCATCACAGAAATACATTACAGTTTAACAGATATTCACATAGAAAACAGCTGTTTTAAATTGTAATAATATTTCACAATTTTACAGTTTTTACTCTATCTTTATTTACCAGTACTTTGACTGGTAATGTGTATTAACACATACTGTACAAGTATTCTTGAATTCTCAGGATTTGCTTCTCCAGGTCAGAAAATCACTATATCCTCCTGACTACCAGGAAAAAACTGTTTTGTCATGTCATTACATTGTTTAGAGCATAAGAAAACTTTTGAAAAAAAAATATTATATTTTATGCATATGTTAGAGGACATCGGGACGTTAAAAAGTCCTGTTTTTAAAAAAATAATAAAAAGACATGAATAGACACGAAAAGGCAAAAACAGTAGGATTTTTGTTTTAATCACAAATCAATTTTCATTTTTTTATTACCAGGGACGTTAAAAAGTCCTGTTTTTAAAAAAATAATAAAAAGACATGAATAGACACGAAAAGGCAAAAACAGTAGGATTTTTGTTTTAATCACAAATAAATTTTCATTTTTTTATTACCAAAAGATGATTCTCAACTATATTATGAAAGATCACGAGTTTCACAATTTGAGTTGAATTACTGAAATAAATGAACTTTTCCACGACATTCTAATTTATTGAGATGCACCTGTATATACAATGTATCAATAAACTGTATCTAATTGGCATATTAATGCGTTTTTGGGGCAACATAGAATGCACAAATAAGTGCAATAACGGGAGTAATAATTAGCAAGATTTTCATAATAATATCTAATATGTCATAGGAATATTGATATATACGTTTTACGTCTCTATAAACATGCTTTAAGTCCTGGTGTCCTCTACAGTGGACATGTATGAAATCGATGTCCTGTTTCATAACAGAAGCTCATATTTTGATTTGAAACCCCATAACATTTTCCTGAGCTGCTGATTTATTATATGTACATGAATGTGCTCTGTACAGGACATCCAGACCTAACACTGTGACATGTGAGGTCTCCGAGAAATCGCTAAAACATAATGCGCTCTCCAGAGCTGGTGGTCAGGAGGATCTAGGTTCTCCACGACTGCAGGAATCATAATGAAGTTATTTTTCTGCACCTGGTCCTCCACGCTGATCTCTGTGCCCAGCGTGTTGTCCGTGCTCCACTTCTCAGTGAAGGTCAGTCCGTACTCGGCCCATTTATACTTCGTCTCCAGGTTCCCGCTGACCTTGTTTGAGTCCATGTTAGACGTGCCACATGTTTTAAACTCCTGACAGTCAAAAACAGAGGCATTATTATATCATACAACAGCCTGCATGAGCTGGAGGACATCTGAGCAACGCCATTCAGAGGAAGAGCAAGTCATTGCATTCAGATGCTTGCTCTTAACAGGGTTAAGAAATAAAAAATAAAATAAAAAAAAACGTTGTCTTTCTCTTTATTTATTCCTTCCCTTTCTAGCTTGTACTTATTTGAACAATGCCTAAAACTTGATATTTCAAGCACTTCCTGTGTCTGTTTGCCTCTTTAAGAAGAATTGCTTTATGTATTCCTCATTTGTAAGTCGCTTTGGATAAAAGCATCTGCAAAATGACTAAATATAAATGTATGTAAATGTAAATGTTTCTGCAGGTTTGATGAAGGTAAATTTAAGGGATAAATAAAGGAAGCACAATACATTAATATGTTCTGTGTTATTTTGGTATAATTTACTATTATAGTTTTTATTAATATTTTGAATTAGTTTTAATTTTATATGATCTTTTTCATTTTAATTTTAGTTCATTTGTGTGTGTGTGTGTGTGTATATATATATATATATATATATATATATATATATGTCTTTTTGTCAGTTTCATTCGTTTTTTTTTTTTTAAATATGCATATTTAGTTTTAGTTTTAATTTTATTATTTTAATTTATTATTTATTTGCTAATTTTGTTCAAAATTAAGTTAAATTAAAAGGAGAAATGTTGCCTTGGTAACTATATGACAAATTAATTTCAAGTTATTTTTTATACTTTCATTTTACTTCAGTTTGGATTATTTTATTTCAAATTACACTTTTTATGTAACACCATAAAAAAAAACGTATAAACCATATTTTTTTTATTTGTAATGTGTGTGTTTGTATGTATGTGTGTGTGTGTATAGTGATTTCTATATTTTGCATCTCCAGTAAAAGTACCTTGATTTAAGGATGTTTAGATATTTGTACTGGAATCAAGACATAAAAAAACTGAGGAAGATAATGATCTTTTGCAGTTCATGCAACATTTACTGCCAGTGACTTCCTGCTCTGATTTAAGACTTTTTTAAAGTCTTTATGTATGGAAGGGTGAATTAAGACCTGAAACAGAAACCCTTAAATCCCGTACATGGATGAACTGCGCACAGAAAACGTGAATTAAGAAAGTAACGCAGAAAGCACGCACCACTCCGTTAGCAGACTTGGTTTTGACGTCAAGCTTCACCGTCCCAAACCCTTCAGCATTCAGAAACACACAGGTGTAAATATAACACAATATGCATGTTTGAAACGAGTGTTTTCTGCAGAGCTGAGGGAGAGAAGCGTGTTACCGTAGCCCTTGTTAAAGACGTCCTTTGCAGCCTTTCCCAGGTCTGCGTACGCCGGAGGAACAGCCATTATATCTGCAGACACAATGACTCTTTATTACATTTTATTATCATTTTATATATTTTGTTCAATTATAAAGAAAATATACACAGTACACGCAATTTAAAAAAAACTTGACAAATTGACCGCTTGAAAATTATCAGTGATTTCTACTGTTCCAAAAGAAACTATTAAAAAAACATATTTTATTAAACAATAAATATTTTTCATGTAAATGCATGCAATTTATTACATACAATAACACTAGAGAACAACTGGTCACTCATTTTCTGACAATTTATTTAAAATCTATAATAATTTTTAGAATAATAATAATCATTATTATTATTATATTATTATCGCCTCATTTGAAATAGGCAAAGTGCAACATTTAATTTATATTCTAAATGTATTATTAATATTAACTCATTTAAAATGAGAATTTATAATTTATGTAGATGTGTTTCATTTTCATTTATAAGTTAATATTTATGTTACATAAAACAAGAGGACAATATTCAACCCTGACAGCTTACTTCATATGTATAATAATTTATAATATTTTAATAATTTATAAAAAATAACAATTATTAATAACAATACAATAATATATAACAATAATAATAAGATTATTATTATTATTAACTATTAGGTCTGTTGCAGACATGCCCATGCTTATTTGTTATTAAATGCACAACAATAGAGCAGGAAAATAATCATTTGTAGTACTGAAATTTAATTTCTAAAACCTAAAAGACAAAAAATAATCTGCAAATATTAAGAGATTAATTTAATCGCAAAGTTCAGAGTTATATAGAGACAAATATATAATATTATAATAATAAATATTATTATTAATTCGTTTTAAATAGGCAAAGTCTGAAATATTTTATATTCTAATTTTATTATTATTCAGGGGGCTACAAGGAAGTGCTAGAAGGTCCATGGAAAAGATTAGAAAATAAAGCGTAGAAACAAAATAAGATTAAACATAAATAAATAAAAAGAGTTGAAAAAATATTAAAATAAAAGAAAATGAAGATTGATTTAAATGATTTGGAAAAAAAATATTAAAATGAAAGAAAATATGAAAAACCCTTTCATTTCTTTTTTTTTTTCCAAATTTGTTATTAATTTTTAAGCTTATTTTTATACATTAAAATATATAGCTGCCTTTTAAATGTTAGAATGGGGTGATCAGGATCCAAAAACTAGTTATTATGCTCATTTTTATCCTTATTATTACTATCATCCTAAAAAAGGGTTAGACAGAAACTCCACTTATCTCATTTCAGTTTAATCTGTCAATTTTATTGATGATGGCAGATAAACGATGAGCATCCAGAGCATCCAAAATCCTGTCAGTATCCAATCAAACACTCAAATCTGCAAAAATACATTTCCAGGCTTCACAAAAGTCCACGAGAGGCTAGATCGTGTTACGTAGCATATGGAGTGTGTGAAAAATTATTTGAAAACTAGTTTCTTTATTCCCAAGCGACCCTTTAAAATGTATTTTGTAGTTAGTTTGATCTTGCGTTCAGATTCAGTATAACATACTGCATACACGATGGAAATGTTCAGAGGAGTTCTGAGCAATGAACATTATAATAATACACAATAATACCTCAATTCCTTATGATTCTGTACATCTCCATCAAACACGCATGAGGTCACTCACTTCTCTGTGCTCACAGAGATCTATAAATACACTCAATTAAAATCCTAATGACCTAACACAGAAAACCTCATCAAAACTAGCCGATTACCACAAAAACACCCTTTACTCCATTTAAACACGAGAAATAAGACGAGCACGGCCAGATTCTCCTCTTCTGCTTTCAGCACGCGTTTTAACATCACTCGCATACTTTTTTGTAAACGTTCAAGAAGTAACTGTAATACCCTCATGACCATCATACGCAGTAAATCTGAAATAAATCAGGACATCGATGAACAACGAACGTTCGTA
Organism: Sinocyclocheilus anshuiensis; assembly: GCF_001515605.1. Classification (NCBI taxonomy): domain Eukaryota; kingdom Metazoa; phylum Chordata; class Actinopteri; order Cypriniformes; family Cyprinidae; genus Sinocyclocheilus; species Sinocyclocheilus anshuiensis. The sequence goes on along the minus strand of NW_015549634.1, from coordinate 258,149 downwards.
TGAAGACAAAGTCACATATCAAAGGTCATTGGCAACTGGAATGATGCTGCTAAAAAAACACCTCATCTTCATCCCGAAGTTTGGCGAGATTTGCTTTTCAATATACATTAAAAATGGGGAAAACGTACAATGACAAAAAGCGTGAATCTCACAAAAGCTGTCAGGGTCATACTTCAATCAAAACGTCTTATAAAAAAATAAGAAATTTAAAAATATTTAAACATCAATTGTTTTAGTTTTAATGAAATGAATATATATATATATATATGTGTGTGTGTGTGTATAATATTAATTTAATTTTTATTAAATGTTGTAATATTTTGCATTATGCCATTGTTTCATGATTTCCTATTATTTCCTATCATTCATGACAAACACATTTATTATTATTTTTTGTTTTAGATATATGCTGTTGTTTATTTAACACTATAAATTACAAAATAATAATAATAATAATAATAATAAAAGGAATATGAGTTTGTCAGGAGAACGTCATAATGCAAAAAAAATAAATATTAATTTCATTTGTATTAAATTAAAAAAAATATTCGTTTTTGCATTGTGAAGTTGTTTCATGACAAACATGTTTATTGT
>NW_015549634.1:245540-255540 GCF_001515605.1 Sinocyclocheilus anshuiensis | reverse complement strand
GCGGCGGCTCTGCTGGTAGGCGCGAGTGTTAGCCAGCGTGTGGTAGTACAGGAAGAGTCTGGTGGTGATGTAGAAGGCGATGAAGACGTCGATGGAGTAGTGCTCGTGTGCTGCCAGGATGAAGAAGATGCCGAACAGGTTGAGGACCCAGGAGAGTGTGTGGATGAAGTTCCAGCTGCGCGGCGTGTCTGCAGACGGAGAGGAGGATCTCAATCACCACAGCAATCAGTAGCTATTAGGGATCTACACTGGTCTCACGGTTCGGTTCGATTATGATTAACATGTCATTGATTCAGTTCAATACGATATCACAATGCACTGAATCCTCAATTTTCTATTTTACTTCACATGTATACAAGTTTGTCAATAAATACAAGAACTGAACCTGACGTGGTTTCTCAAGTTAGTGGTATTACCCCTGCATATTTTATTTGTGCGTGACATGACTTACACACAGCGCATGTCTTCTCCAGGTCGTGCTTACCAGGTTGTTCATAAAAGCCGAAATGTGGCCAGATGTCGGCTTTTAAAGTAGTTGGAGCATTTTTAGTTACTCGTACTCGCATCTCGCCTCCCTCCGCCATTGTATGCTACATTGGATACCCTACATACAAAGCACGTATGCGACAAATGACGTCAGAAAAGCGCCAGTACATTATAATCGGTTATCGTCTATTACTGAACCGATACCGAATTGTCCTCGTCTGCATCGCGATGCATCGTAGAAATGATTAATTTCGACACCCCTAGTAGCTATGCTTCCATCCACCTATTTTTATGCACATTTTGAGATATCGCCTAAAAAAAAACGCTGGATGGAAACGCCAAGATGAGCATAAATCCTAAAAAACGTATGCGCTCAACTAAGTAGGATACATTTCTTATCCGGTAAGAAAACATGCAGATAAACTACGATGGAAACACTTTTACTGAATAAATTGCTTAATGCGTATCAAAAAAGGCACGACTTTGTGATGGGACAGCATAGAACTGGACCAACCAACGGACCGATCTCATTGCACAGCATCTGAAATGCTAGTTTTGTCATTCTAAAATGCTTGAGTAAAGTCTCGTTAAAGTGCTTCGTTATAATTAACTCCCAGAACTGCGTTCCCAAACAGCAGGCTCTGAAAATAAGATAACATGACTGTTTCGTCTGCGCGCTCTGAAGCTCGTAATTTCTCGTAAAGCGCCTTCTACTAGGGGAAGTCGTGGCCTAATGGTTAGAGAGTCGGACTCGTAACCCAAAGGTTGTGGGTTCGAGTCTCGTACCGGCAGGGATTGTAGGTGGTGGGAGTGAATGTACAGCGCTCTCTCCCACCTTCAATACCACGACTGAGGTGCCCTTGAGCAAGGCACCGAACCCCCAACTGCTCCCCGGGCGCCGCAGCATAAAATGGCTGCCCACTGCTCCGGGTGTGTGTTCACGGTGTGTGTGTGTGTTCACTGCTGTGTGTGTGCGCACTTTGGATGGGTAAATGCAGAGCACTAATTCCAAGTATGGGTCACCATACTTGGCCACATGTCACGTCACGTCACGTCACGTCACTATACTGCAGTAAATGTAATTTTTCTTCATGATATTTAGCGCAAGTTAATCAGGAAGTGACGATTTTGTTCTCTTCATTCGCAAATGTTTTATGCGATATTCCAATTTTGCGCATTTAATTCGTAACTTTGGATGGAAACATAGCGATTGTGTGTCAACTTACACTCAGTGACGAAGAAGTTGAGCATGGTGAGGACGACGGTGTGTCCGCTGAACATGTAATCTCCACACGTCTGCACTCCAGTCAGCGTCATGCCGAAACCGCTCCATATGGCCACGGCTCGCTGCAGCTTCGCCCACATGTCACCGTATATCTGACACAGATATAAATACAGAGAGACGGCTTATTGTGAAAAATTACTTCATTTTCAATAGAGTTTGCAGTCAATAATGTAATAAGTCAAATAAGCATAAAATACACAGCGCACAAATAAGACCAACAGTCTTTTCTCTATAATTTCAGGTATGAATGGAATGATGAACAATATGCTTATTCAACATTTTTCACATTTTGTCTAGGTCATACTTTATTTTAAAAATCACAAGGAAACAAGAAATTGGTTTTAATTGAAGCCATTTAAAATAAAAATCATTTCAATACTGTTTTTTTTGATAGATAGATAGATAGATAGATAGATAGATAGATAGATATTAAGCCATTTTAAAAGTTGAGAACATTTAGAATTACATAATAATAATAATAATAAATTAGGATGTGTCATGAAAACAATTTCATAATGCAAAAACATTCTTTATGCAACAAAAATGTTATATATACACATACTTTTAATTTAAGTTGTTTAAAATAAAAATAATTTTAGTACCATATTTATTTTTACTCTCATTGGAATAAGTATTCAGAAAATGTATAATGACAAAATAATAATAATAATAATAATAATAATAATAATAAAATCTTAATCTTAAATATTTTCAATTTAAATTTGTTTTATTTTCAATTTAAATTTTTATTTACAAAAATCTTTATGCAAAAAAAAAGTGCCAGATTATTGCAGGGTGTTGATTAGTTTTTTAAAGCTAATAATTAATTAAATAAAAAATATCTAAAAATTAAAATAAATAATCTTACAATTAAAACCATTAACACTTATAAAAAGATGAAGCATTTTATTTGTTTACCTGTATGTCAAGTGACAATTAAGTGACATCAGCAAACTATGAACATGCAAATGTGTTGTTAAATGATTAAAATATTAGTATTATTTTTATTAATACCTAATATTAATAAAAATGTCAAGGGGAATCAAAGTAAATATTTTAGGATCAAAAATAATTGTGATGAGGCATAGGAATGTTCACTGGAGAAGGAAAACGCTTCTGGGATCTGCTTCTCCATGAAGGACAAATGTAATGCCATCTCATCGTTATGCAGCCTACCTTTCAGAACAGTCTTCGTGTAGTTTACTGGGTTATGGATCAGAGTGTGTGTGTGTGTGTGTGTGTGTGTGTGTAGTGTGTGTGTGTGTGTGTGTGTGTGTGTGTGTGTGTGTTTGTGTTGATGTCCGCACCTTCCCAGTGCACTGCAGGTGTTGCCCTGGGACAGAGAGAGACGTCACAAACATAGTGATGCAGCGCAGCATGAAGACCGTCCCCATGAGACTACACAACCGCCTCAACAGGATCGACCTGACAGAAACACAGGGTCAGGGATAAAAGCCTCTTTGATGGCCTGACCTTTGCTTTCTGTGAGCGTCAAATGAAGAGATGCTGCTGCTGTCGGTGTCCAAACCTAATATTCTCAACACACATTCCTGCTACTATTGTGCATGTTTCATTATTCTACAGGAGAAAAATGTTCGTCTTCATAATCTTTCATTGAAATATAATAATTCCCTCCACCTCTGAAATTACTTTCATTGCACTACTGTTGAAAATGGTTTGTTTGGACAAGAAAAAAAACCACACACTAAGTGATATTTATGCCAAAAGAGACAAATAATTATTTATAATTATTTCCTGAAAATTGTGTATGAGATGTCCAATTTTGGTGTCTTGCCTATGTGCAGGATTTTAGTATTTTATGCAATAAATTACATGCAACAGCTGTAAAAATATATGCATGCATGCATGCATATAATTTGTAAGTATATATTGTGTATAAATGCATGCATATATTATAAATATGTGCATATGTTTGTTACCTGTGTTTATGAAGCAGCAGAACTAGCAGCCAAACAGAACAGAGGATCACGCCACAGGCTTCAGCCATCGCAAACGCCCAGGGGATTCTGGGTACACTGGAGGGAGAAGAGAAGCAGGTGAAAGGTCATAAAGAGAGACAGAGCCAACAAAACATAATCCTCCTCCAAACAGATAGTGATTTATGCTGTTATTTTATGATGTTTTCGTGCTCATCAACTCTAACCACGTCCTGTGGTGCATGATGGAGAAAATTATCATCAATGGGTACAGCTCACCATCAGAGCTGCTTACTATTAATTTTGCCGCCAGAAACCTCAATCATCGGCAAGCGAAAAAAGAAATCGAGTCAGATGAGTTTTAGGGGTGCTGGAGCACAACTCAAACCTGGCATCATCATATTTCTTAAGCTTTTGATGATATTCCTATGCATTTTCTCTGAAATGGCTTAAAAATGCGAATTTAATGCAATTCCCAAACAATTGATTGATGTTAAATTTTTATTAAAAAGTTTACAAATCTAAAAAGATATTAAAAAAGTTAATAATTTAACAACACTTTTGCATGTATACGGTTCTCTAATGACAGTTAATGGTCACGTAACATGCAGGTAAGTAGTTTTAGCAGTTATTTTTTTTATTTTAAATTTGAATGTTTTAATTAATTATTAGCTTTTCATCCAATCACCTACCCCAGTTTGGGAAACCTTTATGTTCAAGTCAATTCAAAAAGTCTAATGCAAGAAGCGTTTAAACCGAATTAAAGCAGCTTCTAAAGCAGAATCCTAATGGAAATGTAAAACTGTAAGTGACTGATCTGGGCTGCGTTTCCCAGAAGCCTCGTGAGCTGATCGCAGCGAGCCGTGGTGCAAATTGGCTTGTGATTCTTTCAGGAAATACAGCCTTGAGTCTTACGCAATAGAAATAGCGCTAGTCATGTGAAGCAGAAATGCATGACAATATTGGAGAAAACAGGCAATTAGAATTAGGTTTGATCAAGACCAAGTGTTTTTTTTTATTATAAGAAGGCAGACCATGTTTTCTGTAATGCATGTAGAGATTCAAGAAAGCTAAATAATTATATTGCCTGCCTTTTAGAACACGCTTTGCATTAGAAAAATTCCTATAATGTCTTAAAATGGTTCACATGTGCAGTTCACGACCATCTGATGCACACTGTTCACAAAAAAAAATGGAAAATGCTAGCTGAAATCGCTAACTGCAGTGAGATTGGCTGGCTTTATGCAACTTATGGATAATGTGATCTTGCAGTCAGGTTACTTTAAATAACTTAATACTTTCATTCATTAAGGATGCATTAAATTGATTAGAAGTGCCAGTAAAGACATTTATAATGTTACAAAAGATACATTTTGTTCTTTTGAACTTTCTATTCATCTGTGAATCCTGAAAAATAAAATGTATCACAGTTTCCACAGAAATATCGGGCAGCACAACTGTTTTCAACATTGATAATAATCAGAAATGTTTCTTGTTTCTTCTGAAGGATCATGTGACACTGGAGTAATGATGCTGAAAATTCAGCTTTGATCACAGAAATAAATTACATTTGAACAGAGATTCACATAGAAAGCAGCTATTTTAAATAATAATAATATTTCACAATTTTCCAGTTGTTACTGTATTTTTTGATCGAAACACCTGTCCAGGAAGATGTCTGGCAGCGGCGGGTACGTTCTCATGTCTGGCACTCGCTCGTGGACGATCACCATGACGAAGGACGTGAAGCCGAAGACGAAGACCACGTAGACGGAGCTCATGATGGTCTTCCAGTACTCGGGGTCCAGTCTCCGCGGCTGCTGCTTGTATTTGCCGTTGTTGTACTGATGATACTGATCGCCACTCAACGTGTCCAACACGGCATCGCAATCCCGCGCAGACTCACCGTTACACAGCCAGTCCACTCCACCTGAACCACACCAAACACACAAACTATATCTGGATCACTTTGCATATGTGACCCTGGAGCACAAAAGCAGTCTTAAGTCGCTGGGGTATATTTGTAGCAATAGCCAACAATACATTGTATGGTTCAAAATGATCCATTTCTCTTTTATGCCAAAAATCATTAGGATATTAAGTAAAGATCATGTTCCATGAAGATATTTTGTAAATTTTCTACCTTAAATATATCAAAACTTAATTTTTGATTAGTAATATGCATTGCTAAGAACTTCATTTGGACAACTTTAAAGGCGATTTTCTCAGTATTTTGATTTTGATTTGTACCCTCAGATTCCAGATTTTCAAATAGTTGCATCTCGGCCAAATATTGTCCTATCCTAACAAACCATACATCAATGGAAAGCCATTAAAAAAAAGTGACCCTTATGACTGGTTTTGTGGTCCAGGGTCACATATTTGAAATAATTAAGTAAACAGAGAACAAGACATTTAAAGAAAAATGACCTTGAATGAAATAAAGCTGAATGCTTTTGTCATTTTATCAACCAAATTCATCTTGCTTTACATTCTGAAATGGCTCAAGTTGCTAACAATGAACAATATTTTCTTCGATCCCATTGGAATAAATTTATTGACTATTTATTTTACTCAAATTGAGAATGAACTTTGTAAATACCATAAAAGTTGTCTGTATAATTTGGGTTCTTATATGGCTTCAGAAGACATATATAGTGCATAAATAATATGGACTGCTTTTTGTAATACCTTTATAGTATTTTTGGTGTCTTTAGCACGAATGGTTAAATGAGTGTGCTGTACTTTAGCTGTGTGTATAGTAAAGAGCTTGAAAGTCCATTTAAAGTCATCCTATCTTCTGTAAATGCCGTCTAAAAACAGATTCACAGATCTGACTTTACTTTGCTTATTTTAAACAAACAAGTAGGTAAATAGCAAATAAGATACTTAAATGTCAGGAAATGACCTTCACTGAAATTAAATACAATGCTGCACTATTGAAATTGTCACTCTGGTATAATTTTATCAACCAAATTCATCTTGTTTTACAGCTAAAGTTGCTGATATTTTCTTCAATCCTATCAGAATAAATTAATTTACTACATATTTCACTCAAAACTGGAAGTGAACTTGGAAAAGAACCGTAACATAGTTTATAACTTGGAAAAGTACCATATATATGTTTATGTATGGATTCAGAAGACTTAAGAATATAAGTGCATATGTCATATGGACTGCCTTTTATAATATATTTTTGGGGTCTTTTTTAGAGCTTGACATATTTTTAGCACTAGTACTTAAATTATCGTGCTGTGCTTTAGATGTTTATATAGTAAAACCCCTGAAAGTCCACGTAACATCTATTAAATGTATCTTGTTTTACAGCTGAAGTTGCTGAATTTTCTTCAGTCCCATTAGAATAAATTTACAGACTAAATTTTTCACTCAAAACTGGAAAAGTACCATAAACTTAATTTATATCATTTGTGTATACTGTATGTCTTCAGAAGACTTGGAATATAGTGCATAAGTCACATGGACTGCTTTTTATAATACCTTTATGCTATTTTGTGTGTCTTTTTTGAGCTTGACATTAAAATTATTGTGTTGTGCTTCAGCTGTCTGTAGAGTAAAGCACTTGAAGTCATCCTCTCTAAAGTAAACTCCTCATAAAAATTAGGATTTTACCATTACACAAGTACAGTCCATTCCACCTGCACAACATAAAACACACAAAACTGGCAACAAACTTGACAAAAACAGGAACAGAAAGAGCACCTGCGCTGTTCTGAGGCGAGTGTCCGTCGTAGGACAGACCGAGCTCCTCTAACACGTCTGCGTTCTGCTTCTGCAGTTTCCGGAGAGAAACCATCAGCCGTTTAATGTCTCCGAGGACCTTGAGCTCCAGCGGAGGAGAGCGCAGGTCGTACTCGCTCAGCGTCAGCAGGCTGGTTCCATCCAGACGGTGTTTGTTACACAGCAGGTCCACGTAATCGCAGAAGCCCTCTTCACGCAGCCAGCGGCCCACGTGCTTCGGGGTCCAGTGCCGGACACTACCGGCCATCTCTCGCTCACGCATGCTCTCACAGGAACTGAAGACAGAAAGACCAAGACTAAGAAGCCAGCAGGAACAACTTTTGTGTCATACACAGTAAGATTTTTTATGTTTTTTTTTAAAGAACTCTCTTCTGCTCACCAAGCCTGCATTTATTTGATCCAAAATACAGCAAAAGCAGTAATATTGTGATATATTATTACAATTTAAAATAGCTGTTTTCTCTGTGAATATCTGTTAAACTGTAATTTATTCCTGTGATCAAAGCTGAATTTTCAGCATCATTACTCCAGTCTTCAGTGTCACATGATCCTTCAGAAATCATTCTAATATGCTGATTTGCTGTTTTTTTAATGATTATTATCAATATTTAAAACAGTTGAGTACATTTTTTTTTTTACAGGATTCTTTGATGAACAGAAAGACCCAAAGATCAGCATTAATCTGAAATAAAAAAGTTTTTGTAACATTATACACTATACCATTCAAAAGCTTGGAGTCAGTATAATTTTTGTTGTTGTTGTTGGGGGGGGGGTGAAATTATAGAAATGAATAATACTTTTATTTAGCAAGGATGCTTTAAATTGATCAAAAGTGACGATAAAGACATTTATAATGTAACAAAAGATTTCTATTTCAGATAAATGCTGTTCTTCTGAACTTTCTATTCATCAAAGAAACCTGAAAAAATTCTACTCAGCTATTTTCAACATAATAATAATAAATGTTTTTAGAGCTGCAAATCAGCATATTAGAATGATTTCTGAAGGATCACGTGACACTGAAGACTGGAGTAATGATGCTGGAAATTCAGCTTTTGATCACAGAACTGAGTTACATTTTAAAATATATTCAAATAGAAAACAGTTATTTTAAATTGTAAAAATATTTCACAATATTACTGCTTTTGCTGTATTTTGGATCAAATAAATGCAGGCTTGGTGAGCAGAAGAGACTTTTTTTAAAAACATTAAAAATCTTACTGTTCAAAAACGTTTGACTGGTGGTTTATATGTAAATAACAATAACATATAATGAGCTATTCTTCATCCTTGCACCACCTGCTTCTTCATACTTTTGAGTTGCACATCACATCCAGATGTAAACTAGCACATATGCTGATACTCGAGTAAAACAGGCCACATTCACAGCATAAGATCTCATGATTGTGCACTACTACGGATTTGAAGCACTGAACCCAGCTTTGCTTCTTGGCTTGAGCTTTGATTATCTGGCCAGTAACCAACTCGTTCATTAAGGAACCGTCTGAGTATGCGGTATTTTTTAGACGTGAAAAACTGCCTGCGCCTGATGAACTGTGTGGCGAAAACGATGAAAAATGCCAAATTTGAAAGAGTAGATGCTGTGGATGCAATTGTTTTGAGAATTAATTGCAACACACAGCTGAATACTTCCTGAAGTCTTCTAGTTATTGCCCCTGCTAGCACTGAAACTCATTGCATTTTGTAAGATTTCTTCATATGTTCCTGCTGTTTATTAAAATCAGGTCGTTTAACTGACATGATGTCTGAAGCTTGCTTGGCCAAAAACAAGTAATTTCATTCATTTTGTTAGTTTATGCCGAGTTGAAAAAAATTGAACACATTCACATATGCAATCTTTGATCATATTCCGAATTAGGAAATAGTTATAATGCAGCCTGAGATAATTATGATTAGATTCCATGTTGCTACTGTGTTCTGGTACAAGACATTTTGTTCATTTGTCACGTGAACAATTTCATGAAGATCAGACTTTGCATTGACAAATTATAGGTCAATTACTTAGTATGGAAGAAAAATGTATTTGCTCATAAATGCAAAAAAAATAAAAAAATAATAAAAAAGAAAATAATAATAAAGAAAAAAACAAAGAAAAAAATAAAAATGTAATTTAGCAGACATTTTGAAAGCACTGATTCTCAACCATAAGGGGCTCTCAAGACTTAAAATGATTTAAAATAAGACAAAACAAGCATTAAAATAAGCTAAAATAACTAAGATATTTCTTATTTTAGTTAAACCCCTTAATACCTGTTTTTGCATTTGAAGAACTATTATTCCTACAGTCTTGGGAAAACTTGGATATATGTGGTAGTTTAATTTTAAAGGGGTCATATGATGCGATTTCAAGTTTTCCTTTCTCTTTGGAGTGTTACAAGCTGTTCGTGAATAGATAAGATCCCTGAAGTTGCAAAGACTAAAGTCTCAAAACCAAAGAGATATTCTTTATCAAAGTTAAGACTCTGCCACGCCCCCCTAAAACGGCTCGTTCTAACACGCCCCCACATATCTA
>NW_015549634.1:241347-245451 GCF_001515605.1 Sinocyclocheilus anshuiensis | reverse complement strand
AATTCCGACTTTGCTATGACAATCTGGCGCTTCTGAATCAGCGACTGTAGGTATGTTTTGTTACTAGTTTAAGTATTTGCTATTGACTGTTCAAATGCGGAGTTTTGTGCATCGTGTGTGTGCGCGCGTGTGTGTGTGTGTGTGTGTGTGTGTGAGAGAGAGAGAGAGAGAGAGAGAGACAGCGTCACATCACAGTGGAGTCAGCTGTCTTAACGGTGGCTTGTGTACTGCAAACACATACCAGCTTCATCACTGTGTCTGTCAACATTTATTTTGAAAGCTGAAGCTGCGATTATGGTAAGGGGCGTTACATTTCCGACGCGTGCTTGTGGTGTTCGGCCAATCACAATGCACTGAGTCAGCTGGCCAATCAGAGCAGACTGCGCTTGTCAAAGGAGGGGGCTTTGTTGAAAACGAAGCGTTTGAGAGAGGCGGGGCATAGAGGACCTACAATAATGTACAGTATTTGAAAAATAATTTGTTTTTTTAACATTAAAGCATGTCAACATATTCTGTTACACCAAATAATTATCTTTAAAAAAAGCATCATATGACCCCTTTAAGTGTGATTTCTAGACCTGTACAGTCATGTTAATTTATATATTTTAAAATGACAACACGGTAAAAAGAATTCCACCTACAGAGTTCACATGCTGCCTTAATTTTTTTGAGTAATCAAATTGGCTGTACAAGTCATTTCAACTGAAACTGCATTAAATTTACTTAAAAAAAAAAAAAGAGTTGAATCTCATATAACTTAAAAAATGAAGTTGAAATTGGTTCATTATTTTAAATAGTTAATATTCTTGATCAAAGAAATAATAATAACAACAAAAAAATGTGACTTATTAATCACATAGTTTGTTACAGTGTTAAGGGCAATTCTTGTTATGCCAATGTGCAGTATAAATATTTTTTATTCAGGTAGAAAACGTATGCAAATTCATTATTTAAAAAGAATCCAGAAAAACATTTGGCTCTTAAAACTTCTGGAATCCTGGAACTTAATGGTCAGAAACTATGACTGCCGGCCTTCAATTATTGTTATGGACAAAAGGAGACAAAAAGGTCAAGAACCGCTGGCATAGAAAGAGTTCAAAAAGTAGGTCTGAATACACCTCATTCTGTTCTGAATCTCGGTTCATTAGCTCTCAGAAAACACTCAGCGTGTCTGTCTTTCACCTCTGGACGTCTGTTAACTCTGCTCCGAAGCAACAGATCTGTAATGCTTAGAAACACAACCACACTTACACAAACTACTTTCCACCCAATATAACGTTTCATTTTAACACACCACAGGAACAGAAACAGGTCTTTTGTTTTGCTGACGTCTCACTCACAGATGAAACACTGAGCCGTTTGTCCTGGCATCAGTGTAAGATGTGAGGAAACATCCTCTTTTCCTGATTGAAACAGCCACAGATCTACTGACACATCAGTAAAACACCGCTGCACGCCGGCGAACCCTCACAGCTCAGCAGCACACGTGTTGACCGACCGTCTAACAGCTTTGCATCAGCGTGTGTCCTCAGTCTTATGACAGTGCAGTGACTTTATAGTCTTTTTCTCCCCAAAAGAAGAAGCTCAAATACAGCTTTAGGCACATGCAATACAGAGATGCATGTGAAATCACATCTGAACATGTGCATGTCTCTATCGGACTTTGCATAGTTTGCATAACAAATCAGTAAGTAAAGAGTAAACATCATAAATGTCAGAAAATGACCTTCACTGAAATAAAGACAGTGACCGCACTATTGCAGTTGTCACTGGTGTTATTTTATCAAACAAATTCATCTTGTTTCACATTCTAGAGCAGGTCAAGTTGCTGATAATAAACATTATTTTTCAATCCCATCAGAATAAATGTATTTACTACTTATTTTACTCAAAATTGGAAAGGAATTTAGAAAAGTATACCATAAAAGTAGAAAAAAGACTTGCATAAAAAAGTTAACTGCAACTTTTTATCTCACAATTTTGTTTTCTTCCCCCCCTCACAATTTGCATTTCTGAAAAAAAAAAAAAACGGAACTGTGAGATACAAACTCAGAATTGCGACATATAAACTCACATTTCTGAGAAAAAAGTCAGAATTGTGGGTTTATTACTTGCATTTGATATAGGAAACCTGAAATTCTGAGAACAAAAGTCTAAATTGTGAGATATAAAGTTGCAACAGCAAGAAAAATAAGTCAAGTTGCAATTACCTTTTTTATTTGTTATTCTGTGGGGGAAACTAATGTAAAATGTAAATTTAGAATTGTGAGCAAAAAAGTCACAATTCTAAGTTTATATCTCGCCATTCTGAATAAAAGTGTCAAATGTGAGACAAAAAGTAACCATGGTGGAAACGGGTTGATTATAATTGATAAACGTCTAATTATAAACTTTCATTCCAGTTAAGACTAATTAGTCTGCTAGTCATTCACTCAAACCGACTTGATTTTTAAAAGATGTACTTTTGCTCATTAACATTATCACAGTAGAAGCCACGCCCAACGCTGTCGAACCAACATGTGGCCACACCCACACTCACCACGCCCACCGCTAACCACGCCCTCCCGCAGCAAAGCTTAATAAGGCCGTGTTATCAGACGCAAGAAAACAACAGTAAAGTAATATGAGCCTGTTAGTGAAGTACCCTTAGGTATAATTATGTCTCGCAGCTCGTTACACTAAGGACTTTAATCAATACCCGATACAGACAAGCTTGCTGATAAGGAAAAGCCAACCTGTTAGAATAACACTGGATGTATCTCAAACCTAGTGAGCTGTCTACTTAGAAAGCATTTTACACAAAATGTTGTTTAACTAGGTTAGATTAACTAGTTTTAACAACTGCTTTGTGATATCTGAAGCTGACTTAAATCATTAAATGACCGTCTGACTGAGGTAAACGAGGCTTATAATCATAACACAAAATATTAAAAATCACTAAATGACATGAATATTCAGTGTGCCACTTTAAATCTGCAAATGCCTTTGAATAAAGACACTACATGACTAACATTTCTCACTCATAGACCTATCACAACAATAAAAAATGAAAATAAAACAAAGAACGAACCTGACATTGGATTCATACGCCAGTTACAATTCATCACTCTAGTATTAATATGATATTTCAGATGCATGCGAGTGTGTTAGCATGCTAGCGGTTAGCCTGCTGCGCTTCACTTACGTTACACATCAGATTCTTCGGTCCGAATCGCGATAAATCTCCTAAATGTCACTCTGTCGGGACGTTTGTGGTAACTCATCGCGCCCTGACCCGGCTAGACGAGCACAGTCGAGCTGACAGCTGTGTGTGGAAGTGTGTTTCAGTTTCAGGGTGTAAATACCGCAGATGAGGTCACTTCCGCTGCCGAGCGCACAGCGACATCCGCTGGCCAGCGGTGGAATTACAGCGTAATTACAGCTCTTTTATTCAGAGCGCTGGTGGGTTTCTCATGGCTTTAATGTTTGAAGTCATGGCTTCTCAACCTGTTTAGTCAGGTTTAATTTGTTTAATTAACTGTAATTATTTCTTTAAAGCAGCATTGTCTAAATGTGGTTAGTGTTCATGCAAACTCATTAAGGTGATTGTGCACTTACTAGGGTGTCCTGGGTGAACACCAGTGCATTGCTAAATGTTAATTTTAGAAGACCAGCTGCAGCTGCTCCTGTCACTTCAGATAAATGTGTCTGCTCATACTGGACAGCAGCAGATATGAGATGCACATCTTAGCAGAGAGACGCAATAGAGGTTGTGTTTGTGGTCATATCATAGACACAGAGATCCATGATGAGTCTTTCTAATGGATGCTAGCTGTGAAACTCCCTCCATTAAGGAACTGGAGAAAATACTGTTCGGAGGGAAGAGGAGCGGAAATCATGTGGATGAAGTTTGGCCCAACCTTTTTCTGGGTGATATGTGAGTCACAGAGTTATAACTAAAACTAAAAACACTTTCATTACTTGAAATAAAATAAACATTAACTGAAATAAAAACATATTTTATTTTAGCTATAGTTACCAAGCAACATTTCTCATTTTCATTACGTGAACTAAAATAACTAAAACATACTGAAATTAAAATTAATAAAACCTATACATCAGTGT
>NW_015549634.1:233488-241337 GCF_001515605.1 Sinocyclocheilus anshuiensis | reverse complement strand
ATTTTTTATATTGCAATTTAATTTTACATTTTTAATCATTTTGTTGTGTTTGTCATTTTTAGTAGTTTTAATTTTTTTATGTTTAAATAAAAAGAACTATATAGACATTTTAAAAAGCCATAACTAATAAAATGACAAAAGCACAACACAATTACTAAAACTAATTCAAATCAAAATGAAAATGGAAAAAATATTAGTGATGTCAAATGATTAATCGTGATTAATCGCATACAAAAGAAACATTTTTGTTTACATAATATATGTGTACTGTTTGACTGTGTATATTTATTATGTATATATGTGTGTATATATAAAGTAATATACACTGTGTGTGTATTTTATTTTATTATATTTTATTATTATATAGTTAATGAATGTTTTAACAGTTTTTAATTTTATATTATATTTTTATTTTTATATTTTATTTTATATTAGTTATTTTAGTACATCAAGTAACAGTATATGTGTGTGTGTGTGTGTATCAATAAAACTAATATAACTGTTGAATTGTAAGCTGTGTTTCAAACATAATGTGCCTACCTATCTAGACAGCATTTTTGGACAGCATTTTGTGCAGTTTTGCACTTTTCAAATCCACATAACGTGCCCAGAAATGCTGTCTGTGTACAATGCCAAACAATATAAAGCTGAATGTAGAAGAATAATTTTCTCCTTTTTCATAATCGTACACCACATTAACCTCTCAGCAGCATTTTGTCAGATACTTATTTTCTAGATGAGTTTGATTTTATGGGGATCATAAAAAATCTGCATGCTCTGGGGCCCGTCTGATGCTTTAACAGCTGTATATTACTGATCTGCAGGTCTGTGGCCAACGATCGCTTCAGTGTGTGGAAGCTGGGCATCACTCGTGTCCTGAACGCCGCTCACGGGAAGATGCACTGCCAGGGCAGCCACCAGTTTTACGGCTCAACAGTCGAGTATTACGGCGTCCCCGCTGACGATTCACCATCGTTTAACTTGTCGGTTTATTTTCACCCCTGCGCTGATTATATAAAGGAGGTTCTCAGTTCTCCAGGAGGTAAAACTGTCTCAGCTTGGGTTTACACAATTAAAAATAAAGGTGCTTCACAATGCCATAGAAGAACCTTTTTTTGTCTAAATGGTTCCAGAAAGAACCTTTAACATCTGAAGAACCTTTCTGTCTTACAAAAGCTTCTTTGTGGCGAAAGAAGGTTCTACAGATTATACAAAGGTAAGAAAGAGATGGTTCTTTAAAGAACCTTTGACTGCGACTTACAAATGAGCAATCAAAATCAATAAAAGAGCAGTGATATGCAAGTGCTATAACAAGTCTCAGTTAACTTTAAATAAATAAAAAGCAAACAGACAGAATAGAAACAGAATAGAGCAAGATAGTGTTAGAGGCCTTTTTTGCTTTTGTTAATTGAATAATAACTAAAAAGAAAACAAATAGATAGAATACAAAAATATTAGAGAAGCTAGTGTTATTTTTTTTTTTAAGAATAGAATTAGAATAGAGAGTGCTAGAGTTAAATAAAGACGGAAGAGATGTGTTTTTAGCCGATTCTTGAAAAGAAATTGAAAAATCTAAGTTGAAAATGTAGGCCTGCAAACTATAAATATTATTCTGTTCGACAAGCTTGAATCCTCAAATCCAAGCCGAGATGGTCAGATTTCATGTTTGAGGGCTATAGAGATATAACATGTCCTTCTGTTGTTGTCTGCAGAGCGTGTTCTGGTTCACTGCGCGGTCGGTGTGAGTCGCTCGGCGTCTCTGGTTCTGGCTTATCTCATGATACACCAGCATCTTTCTCTGCTGGAGGCTATTAAAGCGGTCAAACAGCACCGCTGGATCTTCCCAAACCGAGGCTTTCTCAAACAGCTGCGGGCTCTAGATGCGACTCTACGCTGATCTGAATGCTGCATATAAACACCAACAACATTCCAGCAGCACCAGCCGGTGTCAGACTGTCTTCAGAAGAGGACTAAAGTACATGTTACACTCTTAAAAATAAAGGTTCCTAAAAGGGTTATCGCAGAAATGCCGTAGAAGATGCATTTTGGGGTCCCCAAAGAACCTTTCAGCGAGCAGTTCTTAATACAACCGTTGTTAGTGTGAATAGAACCTAAAGAACATTTTTCCACTATAAAGAACCTTTTGTTCAATTGAAATGTTCCATGGATGTGAAAGGTTCTTTATGGCACCATCAACACCAATAAAGAACCTTTGTTTTTAAGAGTGCAAGATTAGTAGTCAAATGTAATTAATTACTTAAGATTTATTATATATTTAAAAGTAAAAAAGTAAAAGTCTCCATTATTATTATTATTATTATTATCATATATATTTTTTTGTTATTATCATTAAAGCATTTTTTTCTTTTTTATTTAGTTGGGTGTTTTGTTATATTTGCCCACAGCCAGATTGATTGATTTGTTTATTTATTAATTAATTTATTTATCGTGGCTTTAATCAAACTCTTTAGAATATTTCAAAATGTCACTATAATCAAAAAATAATAATAATAAAAGTTCTGTAGATAAAAAGTTTATATAGATAAATAAATAAATAAATTATATATATATATATATATATTTTTTTTTTTTTCACTGGCATGACCAAATGTTTATAATAATATTTCGTAATTTCACTCAATAATTCATCCATTAAAGAAAATTTGGTCATTATTTACTCCGTCATATTTACCTTATGTCGTTACAAAACTGTGTAAATGAAATTTATGTTTGGCTGTTTTGTTATATTTACCCACAGATATTTATTTATTTATTTGTTCGCTCATTTTTATTTATTTATGCATTTATTTATTTGTTTGTTTTTTGTTTGTTCATACACTCCGTTTTTAAATCTGGCATTACCAACATTTTAGAATAATATTTCTAATATTTAAAAAAAAATCACTCAATAATAATTCGCCCAAAAAAAGAAAATTCTGTCATTATTTACTCACCCTCATATCGTTACAAGTAATTTTTCTTCATATATTTTTTTTTTTAGTTTTGTACATTTGGATGTTTTGTTATATTTGCTCACAGATAATTATTCATTCATTTTTTTACTGGCATTACCAAAATGTTTAGAATAATATTTCTTATATTTCAAAATTTACTCACCCTCACGTCGTTCCACACCTATGTGCTGTTATTTTATCTGTGAAAAACAACAGGATATTTTTTTAATATCTTAATTTCTGTATGCATAGAGTTTATAATGTCTGATAATCTACAAAAAGCAGAGCTGCATGATTTACAATGCATCAGTTTCTGAATCTGAATGAAAAAGTGAAAAAGATTTCCGAAGATTATCAGTGAATAGTGACTTCAATTTTGTATGCCTTTTTGGAGTTTGACAGATGTTCTCATTATAAACTATGAAGGAGGGTATCCAGATCAGATCTGTCTGTTTGCAGTGGATTTGTGGAGCGTGTGAGTGTGTCTCCGTGAGTAAGACTATCTGCTCACTGAAGCACTAAACTGGGTAACAGCTGTTGTGTGGGATCATTATAAACACGCTCTCTTCATCTATTTGGTGGGTAATTCAGGAAAGAAGCGATGGCCTGTAAATATAGCAGGAAAGAGTATCTGTCAGTCAAGGACCTGGAGAAAGTTTTGGACTCGTGTAAGTTAAACTTGCACCAAATCGATGAGGTCTGGCCAAACCTCTACATCGGGAACGTGTGAGTACGAGCTGCTCGAGACTTCACAACACTGATCTACATATTGAGATCAACAGACAACTCTAAACTATACGTTCACAACACATTTGACTTCCATAAACTGATGCATTTCTGAGATAAAATAAGGCAGGACTTTTATCCGTCATTTTATTCTTTTGGGACAATATTTTAGGACATTTTATCCATCAGAAATTGATTGGATGGTGAAAGTTATACTAGAAAAAGGGTTATTACAGTTAAATAAAACTAAAACCATAAACAAAATGTATTACTTGAAAAAAGCTTGAAATATCATTATATATTTTTTTATTTTGTTTTTAATGTACTTTTTTATATATAAAAAATATGATTATGAATAATTATTTTATTTCAGCAAGTTGCCTAGGCAGTATTTCTCATTTTCATGTAGTTTAACTTGAAGTACTTAAAAAACAAAACTAAATAAAAGTAAAACTAATAAAAACTATATAGACATATTTAAAAAATGATCATAAAAAATACAAAAACTAAAATGTACTAAAAAAACAAAACAAATGATTAATACAAAAAAGAATAAACTAAAATTAAATGTTATTTATGATCTATCAATGATACTAAAATAACTCTTTGACTGGAACAGAGGTGAAATTTGGTTGAACTCTTAAAAGTAAGAAAGTAAACCAGGCCCATTTTGATATTGATATGTGACCATAGAGGTCATTTCTAACCATCTTCTATATTATTTTTCCCGTCAGAGGAATAGCACAGAACCGAAGCGGCCTGCAGAAACTTGGCATCACTCACATTCTGAACGCCGCTCACACCAAGAGAGGAAGCATCGGGGACCAGAACTACTACGGCACTAGTTTTGTGTACTGCGGGATCCCCGCTGACGACTCCACACACTTCGATTTGGACGTTTACTTCAAACCGGCAGCAGAATTCATTCACAAAGCTCTCAACACTCCTGACGGTAAGAAATGGCTGAAGAATTCACTCTCAGAAGAAAAATAGCTTGTGCACTACAGTCTTGACCCGAATTACTTTCTAAACATGCTCCTGGACCTACTGTGTGTGATTAATCAGTGCATGTTATTCAAAATAAAAAGTCTTCATAATCTTCCATAAAAATGTAATTGCACCGCTTCTGTGAAGACTTTTATTGTCGGGTGACGTCATGTAGGTTATATGTGATAACCAGTAGCCAAATGGTGATTTAGGCATTTAGGCTGAATCTGTAGCTGATGCAGCCTGTCAAAAATCTTCATAAATTCGACTATCATATCAAATAAATATATATAAAAATATTTATTTATTTATATTTTTTTATTTATTTTTGGATACATGGAGATGCTCTGGAGAGTGAAATAATCCTTCAGTTTCTACATTCAGGTCAAAAAATGTGTAACAGCAGAAAATCAAGTCTTGTCCTACAGTTTGTCAGCGTTGAATGTCCAGTTTCACTTGCAATACATTTTGCAATTTTTTAAATTTATTTTGCAAATACTATTTTATTAAGTATTTTTTGTCTTGATTCTAGTAAAAATATCAAGACATATTCATTCAAGAAAATGTGCACTTTACATGTGCACACACACTTCCATTAAAAATGGAAAAAATCATTAAAAATCTATCTGTTCATCAAAGATGCATTAAATTAATGAAAAGTGACAGTAAAGACATTTATAATGTTACAATAGATTTCTATTTCAAATAAATGCTGTTCTTTTGAACTTTCTATTAGTCTGTGAATCCTGAAAAATCAAATGTATCTCAGTTTCCACAAAAATATTGTGCAGCACAACTGTTTTCAACATTGATAATAATCAGAAATGTTTCTTGAGCAGCAAATCAGCATATTAGAATGATTTCTGAAGATCATGTGACACTGAAGACTGGAGTAATGATGCTGAAAATACAGCTGCGCATCACAGAAATAAATTACATTTTAACAGGCATTCACATAGAAAACAGCTATTTTAAATTATAATAATATTTCACAATTTTACTATATTTTTTATCAAATAAATGCAGCCTTGGTGAGCAGAAGAGACTTTAAAAAACAATAAAAATCTTATTGACCATATATATATATATATATATATATATATATATATATATATATATATATATATATATATATATATATATATATATATATATATATATATATACACTGTGTGTGTGTGTGTGTGTGTATACTGTATATATACATATACTGTATATACATAATTAAATAAACTATTTATATATTTAGCAAAGCAAATGAAGTCCCTTGTGTTGAGGGTGAAGTGTTGACTTTGAGAGCTGATGTATTTTTATCTTGCCGCTGTGGGAATGAGCTTGTCTAATTTGAGACTCTGTTACTCGGACACAGACGAGGGCGACTGCAGCGTGTGGAAATGAGCAGAATCGTCTCTCTGTCTGGATTGGGTTATAATCAGTGTGATATTACTGAGGATCTTCTCACCAGATGATCTTATATGGTTTCTTCTGTGGTGCTTCCTGATCAGGATCCTGAAGAAAGAGTGTTTAGAGCCGCATGAATCAGATTATAAATATAAATAGATAAAGTCATCAGCGTGAACAACACGTCATACACACACGCATGCACACACACTGACGAGCTGTTCCTCAACACACCGTGAGTCTGTTTGTGCTTGAAAATATATTTTAGATTTATTCAGATAGATTAATTATATGTATTGGTTATATTGAGGTTTACTGAATAATATTTGAATTGCAATGTGTAAAACTGTTATTTGATCACATGCATGCTCGACTGAGACTTAATAATGGTACTTTAACGACAAGAAAATGAACAGGATATTCATAAAGAGATAAAGTTAGTCATTGCTCATTGATGGATTCACTATTAGCTTACATGAAGGCGTCAACTTGAAAATAAGTTTAATATTTTAAACCAAATGTTTGATGTTAAAGTTGTTTGTATCATTTTATTAGATTTTTTATTATTAAGGTGTGGCAAACCAAATAATACCACAACACATAGAATTAATCTAATCCATTGGTAATACTTTGTTTTGCAAAGTGTTATTTTAGTATCATTAAGACACTATTGTAGTTTTTCTTAATATTTTTAATTAGTTTTTAAAGTTTTTTATAAATATGTCTACATAAATTTTATTAATTGTTATTTCAATTTTAGTTGTAGTTATTTTGGCAACTAGCTGAAATAAAAAAAATTTTTTTTTTTTGTATTTTATTTTTTCCATTATTTTGCATTTTTAATAATTCATACCTTCAGCTTAATTAATTATTAAAACAAAAATGAAAACATACCTTTGTGTTGTTTATGAGACCATGTGGATTTTTTTTTCCATGGCACATAAAATAAGACGAGTTTTGCAGAAAGTCTGAGCTGGTGTTTTTCATAAATTCAAGGTGTACAGTGGGCTACTGAACTCTGAAACAGACAAAAATAGCATAATAAAGCAGCATTAACGTCTATTCTTCTGTCTTACAATACAATACATTTCATATGCTTGTGCTTGCATATATTCAAGCTTCTTGCGACTGTTGACAAGATACAAGAGAACCAAAAGTGCCTGCTGTGTGCCATCATAAATGACATTTTCACTTTGACCTCCTGGTGTTGGTTTGGTCTCTCGTTGAGCAGCGGCGGTGGGCCGACATGCCCCGCTACGAGACTCCTCCAGCCTCTGAGCTCCAGAGACTCCTGTGGGTCAAAGCTGGAACCAGCGGCCATCTGGACGAGGTCAGGCCTGGAATATACATCGGAGACATGTAAGATGCTTTTCTTTTTCTGAACACATTTTCTACACTGTAGAACACTGTTACAAGAAAATACTATTTCAGTCTTTCTACTTCAAATTTTCATATTTAAATTCTTTGCAATATTTGTGAAATTTACTAGCAATTTCTGAGTAAAAACGGTTTCTACATCCATTTTCTTTTTCAGTGTACTACTATGAAAATTATTAATATTCGTTCCTTAGTTTAAGAAGATACCACACTCTAAAAAATGCTGGGTTAAATATAACCCAGCGCTGGGTTAAAAAGGGACAAACCCAGCTATTGGGTTGTTTTGACCCAGCGGTTGGGTTCAGAACAACCCAATAGCTGGGTCTAAACAACCCAATAGCTTGGTCAAAACAACCCAATAGCTGGGTCAAAACAACCCAACCGCTGGGTCAAAACAACCCAAC
>NW_015549634.1:229383-233000 GCF_001515605.1 Sinocyclocheilus anshuiensis | reverse complement strand
TGGGTCAAAACAACCCAACTGCTGGGTCAAAACAACCCAATAGCTGGGTCAAAACAACCCAACCGCTGGGTCAAAACAACCCAATAGCTGGGTTTGTCCCTTTTGAACCCAGCGCTGGGTTATATTTAACCCAGCATTTTTTAGAGTGCACGTTTTTAAGAATATTTTGAATCCCCAGTTTTCTGACCTTTTGAATACGGGAATTATGGTAAGTAAGGATCATATTCACACATATTAATGGAAGAAATATAAACCTGCTATTACTTTATTTCTTCATGATTTTATGAGAACTTTTTTTTGAGAAAGTGTCAAATACTTAAAAAAAAAACAAAGTATAAAGACAGAAAACATCCTCCTCTTTGTCAAAAATATTTACAATATTCACTGCAAAAAAAAAAAGATATTAAGATACTCAAGATATTAAGTCTTGTTTTGTAAAAAAAAAAAAAAATGAAAATGTGTTTGTTTTTGTTCGTTTAACTGTCAATAAGGTAAGAAAAATGATCTTTATTTAAAGGGAAAACAAGATTATGTTTTCATATTTTAAGCAAAAACACTTAATTTTGATACAATTTATTCAGAAAGCAAGACTTAATATCGTACGCCTCTCAAGTAAATGTATCTTGTTTTAAGAATGTTTAGATATTTATCATGGAAAATTAATGCGTAAAAAATTGTTTTTTTTTTGCCCTGTTTTAATCTGTTTTACATCTTTGTTAAAGTGATTCTACTCAAATTTTTGCTCCTTTTTTAGTTAATCAATGTGCCTTACAAAGTTGGTATATGCTCCCTATCTTGTTATAAATGTGTAACGAAAGAAAAATAGAAAAAGAAAATATCAAGTGTCAGTCTGTATGTGTTGTGACTGCATCTCATTCAGGTACGCAGCGAAGGACAAGCACTTGCTGCAATCTCTGAACATCACATACGTCCTGAACGCAGCTCACGGGAAGTTCAGCGTCAACACAGGAGCCAGTTACTACAGAGACACTAACATCAGCTACCACGGCGTGGAGGCCTTTGACATGCCCTCCTTTGACTTGAGCCCCTTCTTCTACTCCGCCACCAAGTTCATCAAGACTGCCATGAGCACCCCTGGAGGTGAGGAGAGGAAACAAAACAAAACACATCAGCTACATCAGTTTTTAGGACCATTAAAATTTGTTCATTTTGTGTAATTTTATGATTAACTATTGAGCAATTCTTATTATGCACAGTGTAGGGTTATTATACTTAACTAAAACTAAAACCTTGTTGTACTAAAATAACTAAAAGTTAAATAAAATGAAAAAAAGCCATATAGACATATTTTTTTATATTCTAATAAAATTGGCAAAACACACAACATAATTACTAAAACTTTTTACTGTTAATAAAAACTATAATAGCATCTCAATAACTGGCACGATGATGATTTCTTAATTAAATATTTTTTTTATAATTATAATAAAATAATTTAGTTTTTTTGTTGTTGTTAATGCAAATTTGAGTGAGGAAAATGTCAAAATGCTCAAATAAATCCTATTTTTTTCTTAATCCAAAATATAGCCATTTTCTTTATTTAAGATTTAATTAAAAAAAGAATTATAAAAAATGAATGTAATTTTCTTCTGTCTTACTGAAATATGGTTTTGATAAATTCTTAAAAATCTGTGGACATTTTTCTTGTTTTTCACTAGGTAAGGTGCTTGTGCACTGTGCGATGGGTCTGAGTCGCTCCTCGTCGCTGGTTTTAGCGTATCTGATGATTCATGAGGGCATGACGCTGGTTGAGGCCATTAAAGCCGTCTCACAACACAGGAATATCTGCCCAAACTCCGGCTTCATGGAGCAACTGAGAGAACTGGACACAACACTGCACTGCCAGAGCGCTGCCTTCTAACATGCTCACTAATCACAAACACACTACATTACATACGGTAACAGAATTATTCACATGAAGAACGGTTATGAAAATTCCCTGACAGAAATGCATGATTCAGAATCTGCCTTACATGTATATGATGGAATTACATGATTTGATACAGGATTTAATTTCTCTCTTTTTTTTTTTTAAAGTTGTTGCATTTTCTGTTGTTGTCAAAAATTCTGCTATTCCTGCTTAATGTTCAGAGACACAATAAGGTAACATTCACAGTTTAACACTGTAGTGCTTTCAGAGCAACAAACAGGAGGGAAGGGGTTAAACATAAAACGTCTGTCCAAAAGGATTTCAGATTTATAAATATAATGAAGATTGTGCACAATAAGATCAAGAATGTGCCTTGAATATACAATTATATTTCAATTATTAAAGTATATACATGAAAATAAAAAATATATGTAATCAGGACATCAAGCCTCTTAGTGTTCAGAGAATTTAATAAAATAATATATTTTAACAAATAAAAAGTAGATTTGTTAAAATATATAATTTGATACATTTTCTATTATTTTATACATTAAAAGAACAAATTTAAAATGTAAACCATCTCTACCTGAATGAACATCTCAAAGATCCTCAGCTGTCTGTCTGTTTGTGTCTCATCTATATTTACCAACACGCAAAGAGGCCAAAATAGAGACACGTATCACTTACTGCATCACAATCACACACACACTCCACGGGGACGACAGACCTGGCAGAAGAAACAGAAGAAGAGTTCAGAGAAACAACATGTGAGTTTGTCAAGAACAGAAAAAGCAAAAAATGACATTATGTTCTCATTGTACATCCAGCTCTTTTATTTCAAAAGATCAATCTAAATGAAATTCTCCATAATGCGACCCATTAAAGAATGAGCACACAGGAAGTTGAGAAACAGGATGTTGGATATGAGACTCCGCCCATCTGTGACCTTTTGACCCTCCTGCTAAAGAACCGTCGACCCTCCAGCGCCTATAATGAGGTCTGGCCCGACATCTACATCAGTGATGCGTGCGTATTACACCACCAGACTCCAATGCAACACTTTTAGTCTTCTAATGAATGATTTCCACTTAATGCTTGACAAGACAAGAATCTGCTGTACTTTTTCATTCTACTGCAGTAGCTCAAACATCTAATTCATGCAAATGCTACTGGTCCTCACGCATCACATGACAGAAGTTTGAATATACGTGAGTGCAAATGAGATTTGAGAGCTACCGCACAGAATTAACTCTTGCGTGATTCTCTCAGTACGACAGCGAAAGACAAGACACTTCTAAGACATCTAGGAATCACTCACGTCATCAACGCTGCACACGGACCCGCTCACATCCACACCGGAGCTGATTTCTACTGGGACACAAACATAGAGTATCACGGCGTGGAGGCACCAGACAGCAGACACTTTGACGTCGCACCATTTTTCTACCCAACAGCCAGTTTCATTCATGAAGCTCTGTCACAGCAAAGTAAGACATTGTGCACTTTGTGACCTTTTATACGATGAGTTTGCATCATGTATGTTTCTGAACGTGTCTGTAATCCCTTACAAAAAATACGTTTTTTCAAATGTGCTGTTATCAGTGTTGGGGGTAATATATTACAAGTAACGCCAGTTACGTAATCAGATTACTTTTTTTCAAGTAACTAGTAAAGTAACGCATTACTTTTTAATTTACAAGAGAATATCTGAGTTACTTTTTCAAAA
>NW_015549634.1:225263-228969 GCF_001515605.1 Sinocyclocheilus anshuiensis | reverse complement strand
ACAGATTCAGTATTCCTCAAAATGAATAAAAATAATGCAACTCAGAATATGACGCAAACCTGCAATAATTAAATGTTAAACAACACAAATATCCTTTATATATTTAATCTCATTCTATTTCTTTGCTTCTGACCTTCGATGATCCAGTTCAACCATACGCAAAAATTACTTTAGACAAACATTTGTGTCTTTTTTTATTAAGTGTGTTGAAATTTCTTCTTCTGCATTCTACTGTACGGACGGAAATTTACTTTCCCTTCAGCCTGAGGCTTATTCATTTCACTTTTGGTGTGAAAAGGCTTTTATATTTGCCAAAAATATAATTTTTTTATTTTAAAAACAAACAAGCAAGCCCTGCCCAGATTTAAAAAGTAACGCAAAAGTAACGTAAAGCATTACTTTCCATAAAAAGTAACTAAGTAACATAATTAGTTACTTTTTTATGGAGTAACGCAATATTGTAATGCATTACTTTTAAAAGTAACTTTCCCCAACACTGGCTATTAGTGTACTTCTTTTACACTAAAAAATAAGAAAGTATACTTGTATGTACTTCCTAGAAATACACTTAAAATTACATGATGTACAGAAAAGTATATATGGTCTATACTTGTACTCAATTTTTTGATTGAGATATAGTTAAAAGTACAATTAAGTGTTGTACTTGGCTAGTAGTTGTGTTTAGTATTTTGCTTGAGTAGCCTATTTTTCACATTGTTTTACATACTGTCTTATAAACCTGTATGATCAAGTCAGCTTTGGGTAGAATAGTTCAGGTTAATAAAACTGAAAAAGAAAACTTACAACTAAAAACTAGAAGTTTATTAAGAGTATGCTTCAAAGTTTGCTTCCATAAACTAAAAAGTATTTAACTAGCAAACTATCAGTACAAGTTCACTTGTAGTAAAGTTGCATTACAAACACAAAATGTAGTTAACGTTTACTACTGTTACACTACTTAAAAGTATACTTGTATTAACCAAAAAGTAGGCCAATTTAGTCCCAAGTAGTATTGAAATAAGTATACTACTTGTACATTGATTTCAGTGATTGACGTATTGGGGATATTATTGTGTTTATGCATTTACATTGAGAATTTACTTTTTGAATGCCTTCTGAATTCTAGATCTCATTGTGAATGATTACTCAGTGACATTATTCCAAAGAAAAGTGTTTGTCTACATAATGTTTAATCAAAAAACACTTAACAAAATGACTTGAATCTGAAAATTGAAAATATAACATTTCTGGTATATAAAAAACACTTCAAAATTAAATCAATTCCTTAAGTAAAATTGTAAGTGCCCCTATTATGGGTAATGAAAGCTTCATATTTTGGTTTTGGGAGTCCACAACAACAGGTTGACATGCATGCAAGGTCAAAAAACACTTCGTTTTGTCTTACAATATGCATTTATTTTTACCTTATTTGCTCAACGACTCCCAAACAATTTGTTCAACAATTCATTTTCAATCATCTGCGGTGATTGGTCCGATTGTTCGATTTAATTTCCATTTCATAATAAAAGCAGTGTTTGTGAGCGCAGTGCTGCTTTGTGTACAGCGTTACTGGGGAAACAGATGGACAATAACTTTATACACACTTTCAGATTTAAAACTTTGCAGGGTGTTTTCATTCACTTAGAGCTGTGTTACACACTGCATGAAATTTTCAAAAATCCATAATAGGGGCACTTTAAAGACACACCCTACAGTTTTTCTTGTTGAATGAATATCCTGTTTTACTTGAATGCGTTTGATGTTCTATAGACATCTATGTGACGGGTTTGAACCGGTTAAACCTGCGTGTGTGATGGTAGTTTTATTTGTTTTTCAGGAGGGGGGAAGGTCTTGGTTCATTGTGCCAGAGGAGTGAGTCGTTCAGCGACACTAGTTCTGGCGTATCTGATGATATATGAAAAACTCACAGTCGCAGAAGCCATCAATGCGGTTTGTGCCCAGAGGAACATTCTACCCAACGCTGGATTCCTTCAACAGCTACGTCAGCTGGACTCCAACCTCAACCTGCAGAGAAGAGATGCGATCTATTAGTATAAACAAAGAGGAATCTTTAATAACTCATTTAAAGGAATAAATCACCTGAAAAAGAACATTTGCTGACAATGAACTGTACTCACCACCTCAAGCCATCCAATATATGGATGAGTTTGTTTCCTCATTGGAACAGATTTGGAGAAATTTAGCATCATGTTACATCACATGCTCACCAATGCAGTGAATGGGTGCCGTCAGAATGAGAGTCCAAACAGCTGATAAAAACATCACAATAATCCACACCACTCCAGTCCATCAGTTAACAAGTCCATATTCCATAACAATGCCTCTCTCATCAAAATCCACAAACTTATTTGTTTAGGATTGTTTTGGCTTGTAAACCAAGCTTGATCTGTGCATATTTTTCTCCTGATTCAGACAAAACAAGTTGTTCACTAGAGAAAGCAATATTATGGATTATGGACTTGTATTTTAGCTGAAAAGGGTGAAATGCACTTTTTGCTTCACAAGACGATAACTGATGGATAATTACTTATGGATTATTTTTATCAGCTGTTTGGACTCTCATTCTGACGGCACCCATTCACTGCAGAGGATCCATTGGTGAGCAATTTCTCCAAATCTGATGAAGATACAAACTCATCCTAATCTTGGATGGCCTGCGGATGACAAAATTTACAGCAAATTTTCATTTTTGGGCGAACTATTCTTTTAAGAATGTGTAAATAAATGATAGAATTGCCATTTATGAAATGATGAAGAACAAACAAACAACTCTGGCTCAGACTTTAAGGGAAATAATTCTAAATCAAGATGCTTGATTATAGAGTGGGTTCATTTGGGTTCACTATTACTGTGGTGTTCATGCCATGTCTTGCATCGGTTGAAATTTGCAGAGAAACATGTTTGGGGGGTTCAGCTCTCTCTAGGGAGAGAAAGAGGGAACAGACCTCTAAAAATAACCTAGAATTTAACACCCATCTCCGGCCCTTCGTCAGACCAAAGCAGTCGACTCAGCTCAGCACCTCTCCACCCAACCTGAACACAAAAATACAGAGAAAGAGGTATTTAAGTCAGAAGCAGTACTGAGACTCCAGCTGTTGATTTACACGTAAAATGAGACGTAGTTCTGCATTCGGCCTGGTTTTCATCTAAGTGTCTGCCTTTGGGCCTTATATTTACCCTCTCATGCTGTTTTAATCGAATGTGTGGTTGAAGCTGACCTCAAGGAGGAAGTTTGGAGTGAAGTCTGAGGTTTCTGAAGAGAAAGAGGAATATGTGACACCAAACGGCTACGAGCTGGAGAAACACCTCATGCATGGCAGCGTCGCCTACACACATGTCAATGAGGTCTGGCCCAATGTCTACATAGGAAACGAGTGAGTCGATTTGTTTGACTAACCCTGATATCAGTTGTGATGCTAATAATGCAGGATACATGAAAAGGATGCATACTAAATCCACTCAATAACATTCACCCAATTATACAGAAAGCCTATTGATTATTTTCCTTAAACCATCACTAAAGTCAGAGCCAGAGTTGTTTTGTTGTTCTACATTATATAGTAAACTGCAACTCTATGATTTATTTACAATTTCTTAAAGGAATAGTTATTTAAAAATGAAAATTTGCTGAAAATGTACTCACCTTCAGGCCATCCAATATGTAGATGAGTTTGTTTCTTCATCA
>NW_015549634.1:213342-225194 GCF_001515605.1 Sinocyclocheilus anshuiensis | reverse complement strand
ACTAAAGACAATCAATTAACGTCTTATAAAGCAAAACGCTGCGTGTTTGTAAGAAACAAATCTATCATTAAGACATTTTAACTTTAAAAATACAAGTCAGTCAGTTCTAAATTTATGCAAAAATGTGAAATAGAGTCAATGAAGAGAGTAAACAAATACCGCTAATGGTCTTTTTTTAAATTGTATGGATTCTGATTGGCTCCGAAAGTGATTTCAACTACAGTATATAGTTGTAGTTCTTGTCGTGGAGAGTTTGAACGATTTTTATAGGTTACAGACATCGTTCTTAGTGTGACTGGGAGAATTTGACTGAACCATATGGAAAAAATACTTCAACTCAACTCAATTCAACTTTATAGTCATTCTTCCGCATACACAGTATACAGAAGAGCGAAATGTCATTTCTGACGGACCAAGGTGCAAGACACTGACAAAACAAGTATACACACAAGTTCATGACAACAGGAATTAAACATAAGAGCACACTAAACCTAACAAGAGCAATTAACATGAGGTAGAACTCTAAAATTGTAGTAATGTAAGAAATGTTAGAAGTGTAAGAATAAAGTGCTAGTGCACAATTGAGGTGGCTCAGAGCAGACTAAATAATGTTAAATAATGTGCATTATTTGGCTGAGTGTGGATGTGTGTAACTGACCCTTGTGCAGTTGTGCAAGTGTCTATAGTGCACATGCAGCTAAGTTAAAGTGCAAAGTGCAGATGTATGCGAATGTCCAGTGGAGTGTTTTTCTGAAGGCATGGGATGGGAAGGCAGTTTATAATGGGAGTAAGATGGTGGACTAGTCTAAGCTGTTGTGTTTCTGTGAAGAGAAACAGCAAAGGACCGATACAAGCTGAAGACGATGGGCATCACGCACATCCTGAACGCTGCGGAGGGCGAGTGGAACAGTGTGGATACCGGCGCTGAATACTACAGAGACATGGACGTGCATTACTACGGGATCACAGCGGAGGACATTCCTACGTTCAACCTCAGCCAGTACTTCTATTCTGCTGCAGAACACGGCAATGCTAACAGAAAGCTTTTTCCAGGTATTAGAGCTTCTTCCTATCTAAATATGAGAATACACACACACACACACACACACACACACACACACACACCGGTTATGACAGCTAACTAAAACCATTTAAAATTAAATTACTTGAAATAAAAATTATTTTAAAATTAAATAAATAAAAACTAACTTGTTTCATTTAGTTGCCAAACCATTTCAAATTTTAGTATTTCTACAAATATATAATTTAGTTTAACTTAATGTACTAAATAACAAACTAAATAAAATAAAAAACTATATACGCATGAAAACAATAACTAACAAACACAAATGACAAAAACACAAAATTACTAAAACTTTAACTAAAATGAAAACAAAATATAAAAATAAAAATAATAATACGGATACTAAAACAACACGGACACAATTTAAAACAAGAGATGTACAACTTTGGAACAATTAAAATCTTTTTATTAAACTGGTCAGTTGAACAGTCCTGTTCCATAAGCAGAAAGAGCAAGTGGAAAAATTTTCCCACATCAGATACAGCTTATGTGTATTTAAAGACTTTTGTGCGTTTAAGATACAATTTGGTATTTCGAAGAAACAATATATACCTGAAAGACATCAACTTGCTAGGCAAAAATCCTGTTATATAATCCGGTTACTTTAATTTACTACTATTATTTTTGAGATATATAAATGCACTTACTTAAAATGATATCATAGATATTTAATTTAATTATTTAATAATAATTAAATATAGAAATGTTGTTCTTGCAATGTAGCATAAAAACAGATCAAGGACAAACCATACTTTAACACAAATTCATCGGAGTGTACATATGTGGTCGTTGCAATCCTGATAAATGCCCAGTTTAACAGGAAACGTGTGTAAATGAATGCAGAGGCACGCAGGTTGTGTTGCTGGAATTTCAGAACAAAAAAAATGAGATGGAAAGACTCCGTATTGGGAAATATGTGAGGGAGTTAATGGAAATCGGGTTTCTCAGGGAAAGTGCAGCCGACTCGCCGGATGATGACATTAGCTGCGTAGTGACCTGCACGGATACACTCCTCCAACGGCTTCTCCTGAACCAACTCCGACAGGAATCCTGCAGGACACATAGACAAACATATATAGTTAATGTGTAGGCTCCGTTCTAAAGCTTAGTGAGCCGCCTTGATATCTACAGCATCCTAATCCTAACTCTTCTGCTTTGAGTCTAAGGCAGCCCATACAATATGGTAAAAAGTTGTGAAATTTGGCACACGGATAGAGGACAGTCTGAACATTAACCACAGCAAATTTGGAGTCTCTAACTCAAACCCTCAAGCGCCACCAACTGTCCAAAGGTTGCACTCACATTTATGCTTATAACTTTTGAACTGTAATGGCTAGAAACGAATGACATAACTTTCCTCCTAGATGTTAAAATTTTCGCGAAAATCAAACCAGATCATTTTCAGACCATGGCGACAAAAAAACATGAAATTCAAGTTTATTAGTCAAACCGTTCTTGAATAACGCATAAACGAATTTGACGAAGAGCTTGTTAAAGTGGACGTGAGGCTATATCTCTCCAATGCTTTAGCATATTCAGACCAAACATAGAGTGTGTAGTCATAACCATGACCTGAGGCTCCCTGCACAGCTTCAGCACAGCGCCACCTAGTGGTCTGGAGATATGAAAAAAAGGCAATTTTTGCTTATAATATCTGAACGGTTTGGCCAAAAATCACAAGACTTGTCTCTTTAGATTTGGAGAAGCATACAGAGTTGAACGATACCCAATTTTCCCATGCTGGCCATTTTTAATTTTTGTTGTAAAATAATTGTTATTTTACAACAATATTTTATGCTATATTTTACGAATCACATTGGTGCATCATATCAAAACTCTGTATGTCATCCTAAAGGTTTTCTAAAGCCTAAAGGTACTCAAAAAGTCTTCATCTACTTAAAGTCCTGCTTATAAATACATATACATACTGTATATATTTTATATGCGCTGAAATAAAAATGTGGATTAGGATTTACTTTGTGTTAAGAATATTCACTCAGAAACTGCAAATAATTACACAAAAATGGCAAGTAACACACTGAATGAAACATGACAATTATAAGTAGAAAGACTAAAATAGTAATTTATTGTAAAACGTACTCCAACAATCTATTTGCAACTTCTAAAAATCAAATACAGTGTACTTTAGCATGATAATAATATATTATTGAACTAATAACTCAAAAACATCAATTATAGAAAAGCGGCCTAAAATGACTGCCGAATCAGTTACCTCCCACAAAAGCGTCACCGGCACCATTAGTGTCCACAATGTCGTTCTGGTCGATGTCTAAAACGGGAAAGATTTTCACTTTATCACCTGAAAGAAGACAAACAAAGACAATTAAGGAAACACAACTCAAATGATCTGAACCCATCCAGATGTTGTTTGATGGACGTACCCACAGTGGCCACAGTGTCTTCTCTGCCCTGAGTGAAGACCACGATCCTCTGCCTGTTCTTATTGACTTTGGGCAGAGACTGAACCCTCCTTGCGATCTCAGCGATGTCTTCTGTCTGCAGGAACACGAGCATCAGAGCAAGAAGGTGATTATACAGTTCCGAGAGTGTATTATAGGAGCAGTTGATCCAAAAATAAAAATTTCTTCTTTTGTGTTCAGTGTGCAAGAAAAAAATGGCATTACTGTATTTTTCACTCACCTCAAAGCCTTGCTCTTTTGCAAATGTCGCAGCTTCCTGTAAAACAAACATCAAGCAATCATCACCGCCGGTTCCTCAGCGGAGGAATGATCTTCACAAGCCTCCAGAACATCTCACATCTTTTGAGGAGCCTTTATTTCTTCAGCTCTCAATCAGCATTGGATTGCATTGCATTATATGTTTGGATCATTTCAATCTCATCTTACTGAGACATATTATTGGAGATGTAGAATGACGACTGATATTTATATCACATTATGTAAGTATCTGCTCTACTGTTAAAAAAAGGTCTCAGTGATTTACATCACAAGCATCAGAATTTCATCACTTTTTGTAAATATAAATAACAGCATTTGCTCTAAATGGCCTATTTTTGCTCAGTTTCTTTGCTTGATTCTCCATCAATCATGTTTTAGAGTCTCAAATCTGATCCTCAGGATCTTTTGAGGAGCCTTTATTTCTTCAGCTCTCAATCAGCATTGGATTGCATTGCATTATATGTTTGGATCATTTCAATCTCATCTTACTAAGACATATTACTGGAGATATAGAGTGACGACTGATATTTATATCATGTTATGTCAGTATCTGCTCTACAGTTAAAAAAAGGTCTCAGTGATTTACATCACAAGCATCAGAATTTCATCACTTTTTGTAAATATAAATAACAGCATTTGCTCCAAATGGCCTATTTTTGCTCAGTTTGAGTCTCTGAATAAAATGTAGCTGTTTTTTTTCTTCCATATTCTCACTATATCAGACTATATGAGCCATAAAATCCTGATGGATCAAATATGATACTCAACAAAAACACAGATGCAACTTTTTCCTGACTATTTTTTCACACGTCAGGCTTTATAGGGTTGAAAGTATTCATACTGATTCTGCACTTAAAAACCAACGAGGAACATGAAGACTCACCGTCTCGTTTCCGAAGACGATGTCAACGTACGGCATGACCTTCATCAGCGGCTCTTTGAAGAACTGGCTGATGAAGGGAGCCGAGAGGTTCAGACCGAAGATCTTGTTGTTGTCAGACGCGTGTTTGGCCACTTTGAGGATGGACTCTGGAGACACGGTCAGGAAAAAACCCTGCAGGACAGACATTAATACTTTACTTGCTACTTTTGACATCACGAGTTTCTTGCCTAAGTTACAGCTGCTGATAAATCTCTCTATTCTCCCATTTGCACATTCAAACACACACGATGGTAGCACTTACTGCGATGTAGTAAACTCTTGCTTTCTCCACCAGACTCCAGTTACTATCAACATCCAGATGTTTCTCTTTATTATAGCAGTTTGCTGCTGCCAGGTTTGCAACCAGAGACCTGCAAACACACAATAACAGTCAAACACTGATCCCAATGAGACTCGGGTTCAAATGAGTCCATGTGTGTGAGGGTCTGTAAAATCACAAAGGATCATTACAGGACAGGATTGTCATAAACAGTTTGAACGCTGAAGGGGAAACTGCATTAGTGCACAGATGAATCATATAGATGTTTAATAAAGATGAAACTGTATATTGGTAATGTTATTGGTATCAGCCATCCAGCTTAGTTGATAATGAAATATTACAGGAGTATTAAGCAGTTACAATAGTTACATTGTTATGATGCTTAATTTCATCAGACATATTTTAAAATTATCTGCTATAATCTGAAATTATTATATTAGAGTTGCCCTGGATAAAGCAGTGCATTAGGTATATTACAATGGGTTGATGTCTTATTTCATGTGTTTTTTCTTAGTATGAATTGTGATAAAAAAAAAAATAGGTTTGATTCATTTGCTCTACCATTCAAAATTTTGAGTAAGATTTATTTCTTTTTAATAAATTAATTTTATTCGGCTGCATTAAAATGATCAAAACTGACAGTAAAGACATTTATGATGTTACAAAAGATTCCCATTTCAAATAAATGCTGTTTAATTGAACTTTCTGTTCATCAAAGAATCCTGAAAATTAAAATGTGTAATGATTTACACAACAATATCGGGCAGCAGAACCGTTTTCAACATTGATAATAATCAGAAATGTTTCTTGAGCAGCAAATCAGCATATTAGAATGATTTCTGAAGATCATGTGACACTGAAGACTGATCACAGTCTAATATAGTCGTTATTTTAAATTCTAAGAATATTTCACAATTTTACAGTATTTTTGATCAAATAAACGCAGCCTTGATGAGCAGAAGAGACTGTTTTATATCTGACCTGTTGTCTCCAGTAATGCAGGCCGCACAGGTTCCTGTCGGTTCTTGACTCTGTTCATAATAATGAGCGTCAACATGAGCTTCAGCCGCTTTCTGCTTCAGAATCTCGCTGAAGTGATCCGTGCCTATACAGCCGAAGAAGGTGGCCACCTTATGCGGCTCCTGGATCATCCACTGAGAGACAGAAGATATCGAACGTACATTATTATGCTGGTTTAAATTAGCGATATAAAACAGCCTTCCCATAATCCCCTGATAGACATTTTAACAGAAAGTACAGAGTTATAGATGTACTTGAGCGATTTTGACAGAGTTCTGTGTGGATCCACCAGCATGATACTCCACTTTACTCTTCTTCACAATCTCATCAAACCTGCAGCGAGAACAAAACGCACACAAACGAGTTTGATTCCTGTAGTTACTGTACGCTGCATGAAATGCAATTAACTGAGAGCTGCTACCAGCTGCAGGCCACAGATGCTAAAAAACATTCACATGCCAAAGCAATTCTGCTAAATTTTGATATTGTGTATATTGTCATAGATATATTTTATGCAGCTATATTTGTGGAATGGTTGATGAATGAACAAGAGAAAGAAAATAACTTTTTCAAACTCTTTATTTCATCACTGTTACACCGATTATTTCCTAATTTTATTTTCCTAACATGTTGTTTGTGCCATTTGTCTCCAGTCTACATAATATTATATAACTATGGCTGGGCAATTATAGCAAATATTTATGATACATTACCAGTCAAAAGTTGCATATTATAATGATTTCTGAAGGATCATGTGACACTGTAGACTAGAGTAATGATGCTGAAAATTCAGCTTTGATCACAGAAATAAATTACATTTGAACACATATTCACATAGAAAACAGTTATATTAAATTGCAATAATATTTCACAATTTTTATTGCATTTTTTATTAAATAAATGCAGGCTTATTAATTATTACAAATTTATTAAAGGGGTCATATGATGCTTTTTTAAAGATCATTATTTGGTGTATTTGGTGTAACAGAATATGTTGACATGCTTTAATGTTAAAAAAACACATAATTTTTCAAATACTGTACATTATTGTAGGTCCTCTATGCCCCGCCTCTCTCAAACGCTTCGTTTTCTACAAAGTCCCTCCTTCCGACAAGCGCAGTCTGCTCTGATTGGCCAGCTGACCCAGTGCATTGTGATTGGCCGAACACCGCAAGCACTCGTTGGAAATGTAACGCCCCTTATCATAATCGCGAGCTTCAGCTTTCAAAATAAATGTAAAGACAGAGCCCGAAAGGGGAACAGAGTCGCGTGACAGACACAGTGATGAAGCTGGTATGTGTTTGCAGTACACAAGCCACGGTTAAGACAGCTGACTCCACTGTGATGTAACCCCCTCTCTGTCTCTCCCTCTCTCTGTCTCTCTCTCTCTCGCTCTCTCTCTCTCTCTCTCTCTCGCTCGCGCTCTCTCTCTCGCTCGCGCTCTCTCTCTCTCGCGCGCTCTCGCTCTCGCTCGCGCACACACACACACACGATGCACAAAACTCTGCATTTGAACAGTCAATAGCAAATACTTAAACTAGTAACAAAACACAATCAGCTTGTAACACTCCAAAGAGAAAGGAAAACTTGAAATCGCATCATATGACCCCTTTAATAATTATTCCAAATTTTTGACCAGTAGTAGTAGTAGTGTTATATTCACAAAGATTTTGCTGGCTATATATAAAAGTAAGGAACATTGCAGTGAGAGTACTGCATGATGACGGCACTCACAGAGCTTTATGTTTCTCCTCTGCCAGGATCTGATCATTGGGCTTCAAGCCATACCTGTGCACAAATACATCCAATCAGTTAGTTCACACTAACAGAGCTGGAGGATATGAGGCTGTATGATCACTCAAGCGTGTGCAATCAGAAGAACACGCAGCACACATGACCTTTAAACACTGCGCTGCGTCCGTCTGCAGTTACACACAACACTCACTTATCAAGAAAGTCCTTATCCACCACGGCAGAGATGTCCAGCAGCGGATTCCCCATCCCGAACAGAGCATTCTGACTGCAAACACAAGACACAGATCACAATAAATCATTTTGCAACAATAATGCACTGATATTTGAATAACCTTTAAGTAAAGCATTGTGAATTACTATTGCATGCTATATAAATAAACATGCATTGCATATAATTAAAAATTCTAGAATTTACTCACCCTCATTCCAAATCTATTTATGCATTATTATTTATTTATTGGAATATTTTTTTTTTAAGCATAGAAGAGCACAAATTTGTCATGGGCAAAAACTGCCACCAAACTCATCACTCATTATATGCATAAGAACAGCATGAACATTCTGCTAATCATCTCATTTTTGTTTCCTGATAAATATTTCAAGTGTTTGGAATGACAAAAGATGAGCAGATTCCTGAGTGAACTATTTCTTTCATATCTATTCTGTGACAGTAACAGGTGGAGGTCACACGATCGGGTTTCCATGACCCTGCCTTTGAGACTTGACGCCTTGGAATGAGAAGCGTGTTTATTAGCCAGGGAACCAAATAGACCAGAATTCCTGCTCTTTTCCATACTGTGAAATTGACGTTGTAAAAGGTTGTTGGTTCTGAACCCCTGCAGAACCACTTTCTGGCTCTCCAGCTTTTATTATTTATATTTACAGTATTTTTATGCATTTGCCAGATGCATTTTTTTGTATTGCACTCAAGGTATATATTTTATTAGTTAGGAATCAAACCCATGACCTTGGTGTTGCTAGCACCATAAGGTACTGTACAGGCTTTCTGGTCAACTTCACTCTTCATGGCTCTGAATGAACTCACACGTCTAATATTAGCCTGACAAATGTCCATTTTACACACCAAACCAGTTGTGTATCATGTCAACTCTACATGCATTAGAGGTTAACACCAAAAACACTGTTTACAGACATTCTGAATTTGAATTAACATTGTGAAAAATTCATGCACCTTGAATCTTTTAACAAATAGAGTGTGTGTTTAATGGGTTTAAAAGGACTGTTTACAGCAGAGCACATGTTATAGTGCTGACTAAACTCTTTACACACACACACACACACACACTAAACTATGCACAGGACCGGACTGCAAATGATCTGAAACTAAGTAAGTTCTCCATTAAAATCACACAGGGCTGTGGATACAACTTGGACAAGCATACATTTATTGAGGAACTAAAAAAACAAAACTGCAACACAAGTGATCAGTGACTGCACATGTGCAATCATGCATTCTGGCATATAATGCATGCATTACTGTGACGCGTGTACATGCGTGACTAAATCAATCTGAAAAAGACCAACACATGAGTCACAGAACACCAGAAGAATTGTGGAGGATCAGCAGAAGGTGTCCTTCCCGTTATATATATATTAATAACCTTGTTAATAAATAGTGCACATTTTCTGCTTTCAAATATTAATATTTTTAAATGTTGTGTAAAATAAGCATTCATTTACATAAAGCCATGCATATTTATCTAATTTATTAACATGTGTATGTGGTCATTATAATAGCCATATCTGTTAACTTTTTGAGTTTTTTTTTATTCAACATTACAGAAATAACATTACATAATTCCTGAAGAAACTGTTTAGCATTTGTTATACAGAATAATGTTTTTTAGAACAAACTATAATATATATATATATATATATATATATATATATATATTGTAAACTGAGTAAGAAAATTACTTAAGATGTCAGAAATGAGGAAATAAAGCATGTTGCATCATACACAATCCCCAAACCGGAAGCAGACAAGCACAGAGACTGAGACTGGAGTAAATATTCGCAGTGCATTAGTGAAGTCTTACCTGACTGTAGGCATGATCACACACACACTTTGACTGTCTGCAGTAGCAGTGGCTCTGCTGCACGCTCTGTGTGTGTGTGTGTGTGTGTGTGTGAGCACATGTGATCAGTTCCCACACTCAAATTCCTGCAACCCGGAAATCCAAATCCGCTCCAGATGATTGGTTGTGTCACATGCATGGGCGGATGGATAGATCTATCATTCTGGTTGGCTGACAAGCCCATGTGTGTTTTAAAGGTCTGTCTGAAATGTCATGACGTGTGTAGCGCGTTCGCTGCGTGCATCTGACAGGATCGAACCACAAAAGTCAATAATCAAAAATCATGCATCCAGTGTCTCGCATGCACACATGACGACATGTGAACATCATGCATGCACTGTGTTGCATAGGCTATATATGACGTCCTGATATCAAATCGATGATGCACGAGCTCAGGAATGGATGCGCTGGTACATTTTGTTCAGGCGGCCGCGCAACCATCAAAACAGACATGCATTCGAGTCATTTCTGCATATCGCATCATAAACTACGCGTGCATGATGCATGTCGTGATATAATGCTCTGTTTACTGCATGAGCTGTGATCATGAAATCAATCATAAACATCTCCTCCCTGAACTCGACACGACACGAGTGTCACATGCGCATCGTGATACTGAGCATCAGATATCGCTTATGTGATTTTACCTCAGTGTCTTCTTGTTCTGCGTGTTTTTCTGTGCAGCAGTGCAGTCACACACCGACATCTTCCTGTGATCAGACAGACAGAACACGAGCTGATCTCAGATCAGATCTCACACTGCTGCTCTACCGCGCTTTATTTTCTACTGATGCGTTTAGCAGCTTTGCATTTGCAATATACATCAAAATTGTTGGAACATTTTTCTAGCAAAAAAAAAACAAAACAACAACACTAGCTTGCTCTATACTTTTTCTATTCTATCCGTTTTCTTTTCATTTATTATATAATTTTAAAAAACTTGCTAAAAACTAGCACTTGCATATCATTGCTCTTTTGTTGATTTTAAGTCGCTTTGGATAAAATGTGATGTTTATGATGTTAAAAAGTAGATTAAAGAAAAGTGTAGAATCTATCAATGTGTTTTTCTATAAGCATAAATACATTTGGGGTAAAATAGATCAATTTTATTTAGATTGAATTAATATGCATATTTATTTTTCTTCTTTATTCCATCCAGCATTTTTAGACTTAAGTTTTACAATATTTCAGAAAAAAAATAAAAATTAGATAACACAAGTAATAGTAAGGATGAGCTCAGATTTTATTTCCAATATGAAATTATAAAAAAAAATTGAGAGATTGTAAGAGTTCCATTTGTATAGTGTAAATATTTAACTTCAAAAATACACTAGATAAATTAATACTATTTAATAAAAAATAGTTTAATAAAATAGATATTTAGATATAGATAAAAAAATAGATATTTCCCCTAATTATTCTTTTTTTTTTTTAAATCACTTTTTAACTTTAACCGGGGATGTTGTATGTCAAAAAAATATTGTAATTGATCAAAAACAGTTAATTGTTAGAACATAATGAATGTCATAGAGGGTTAACTGTGGTAAAAAGTGCCATAAATGGACTTGAGTGTCAGTGACAACAGAAATAATACGAACATTAATGTTGAATAAATAGCTTTATATTTAGAAGGCCAATCTCATTTGCATGACCTTTAAAGCAATATATAATGCATATTCATTGACCATTTAAAGAAATGCCAACAAATATAGTCCGACCCATCTGATTGAGTTGATAATTAGTTCTTTTATTATGACAAGGCACATCAGGTCTTACAGGCTGTCTTTAAAGATGAACACATTATTTACATTAAACTGCTGGTCTCCAAAGCGATAGAAAAAGCAAATATAGCAAAGAGCTGATTCTCACTCATAAATATACTTGAGTGTGCTTTCTGTAGTAGTGTATGGAGCACAGTGATGTCTTAGTGGAAATACAAGGACGGCAGTGTGTGTGTGTGTGAGTGAGTGAGTGAGTGAGTGTGCGTGTGTGT
>NW_015549634.1:201487-213147 GCF_001515605.1 Sinocyclocheilus anshuiensis | reverse complement strand
TCAGTTTCTGTAAAAAAAAAAAAAAATGAAGATATGATCTTTCTGAAAAATCAGCACTTTCCCTCAAAAAAATATTAAACTGGGATCCATCAAAACAAAATAAATCATTAGAAAAGCAATCGAGCAAGTTTACGTCCCTTCTTTGACACTCATCGACATTCAAGAACAACAGTTTTGATACGGAATAGTTGAGTCCAGATGTGAACGACACGTCTGCGTTGACATTTAGGACCTGGACTGCAAAGCGTCCCCCAGTGCATGCTGGGATATCGCGCCGGCTCCTGCCTCACTGGTACCAGGGCGTCTTGCGGACCCAGCGCAGGGTGAACCCGGCGTCCATGCGGATCTTGATGGAGGCGGCCTCGGCTTCTCTCACCGTCTCCTTCACCGACTGCATCAGGTTCTGAGCGTTATGGACCAGCATCTCTGTGGCCTGCAAGAGAACCAGCACACATTTAGACCGGTTTCATCTAAAAATAGGGTTTAGAAAGGATCGGAGGCGAGATCTGACCTGCTCGGATTCCTCCTCGCTGATGTTGGTGCGTCCCAACATGGTGGCCTTGACCGTGGAGAGGATCTTCAGCTGTGTGCTGATGGTGGGAATCCTCTCACACACCTGCAGAAAGACACACAAACACATGAAAACGTCCTTCAAAATGGGCGTTTTCACACTTGAGAGTCATTTTTACAGGAACAGTCAAAAAGTAGAAATATAACCAGTTGTCTTTGCATCCACTACACTGTCCCTAGTCCAAAAAGTTGTGTTTGGACAATTTTACCTGTTATAGTAGTGACAAGTCAGCATTCTCACTCATTTTCAAGCATGCATCTAATTTTTCGTTCACTAAAAAACAGGAACTAAATACAAGAAAACTGCATTTGAACACATGCTCCTTCACAACCTCATTGGTTGGACCTATCGAACAAATGCATCTGCTTCACGAATGAATCCACGTTTTGAGACTGAACGAGGCATCTGATTCTGAATGAACTGATGTGAATCTTGTTGAAAGGGGTGTAAAAATGCCACCAAAAGAAACACTAAACGACTCAGTGAACAAATCTTTTTGGGGAATAGATTCACAAGAGTGACTTTAAGGAATCCCCCAAAAGCTAGCATGGTTTAACGTTTGTAAATGAAGAAATCATTGCAATTTTACAGTTGTACTCTTGTACTGTAAAAAATTATATTATTCATAATGTATTCTTTTTCAGATTTTTTAAATTTTACAGTGAAATATTACAATAGTATAATTTTATAATTGTAGCAATAATAATCATCATAATAAAAACAATAACAATAATATAATTAATAATATTAATTTTATTTAATAGTGCAACTGTAAAATTACAGTATATATATATATATATATATATATAAACTAAATTTTGTGTCAAATTTTGCAGCCCTGCAAACAAACACAGCAAACTAGAGGGTTTATATTATTATTGAATTTTATACAGCAACTGCAATCTCCATTTTTATAAGAAAAATATTTCCCCCAAATAATGCAGTACTAAAAAATAACTGCAAAATGAAAATTTATTCCAATATCTTCCATCTGGTCTCAGTTTGGTTTGCTTTTGAGTTTTTTTTGCTAGCTTTAAAAAAAAAAAAAGTGGATCAAGTACTGCTGGCATCCTGTCTAACAAAGATAACTACTGAATAAATAAAATAAAATTAGAGCCCCGCACATAACATAAAAAAAAAATAAAATAAATTGTGCGCACGATTTACTAATTTGTTCCCTCGATGTACTAAAACATGCACACGATTACTATTTCGTTCCCTCGATTTGCTAAATCGTGCGCACAATTTACTAATTCGTTCTCTCGATTTATAAATCATGTGCATGATTTAGCAAATTGAGGGAATGAATTAGTAAATTGTGCGCACAATTTATAAATTGAGGGAACGAAATAGTAAATCATGCACACGATTTAGCCTACTATTTTTTTATAATAATATAAATATATTTTTTTATAATAATATAATAAAAAAAAAAATAAAAAAAATCTCAAACCCCAAACACATCAGCTGTTATGGACTTCATCTTAACCAACGCTTTGCTCTTCTTACCTGCAGTAAGTTGGTTCGTATGCGTTTGTCTGTGCACTGTTTGGCGACCTCTTTGGCGAGGCGCGTGACCTCATCTGAGGCTTTGGCGATGTCTTTGGCGCACTGGATGAGCGCCCTCTTATTCCCGCTGA
Organism: Sinocyclocheilus anshuiensis; assembly: GCF_001515605.1. Taxonomy (NCBI): domain Eukaryota; kingdom Metazoa; phylum Chordata; class Actinopteri; order Cypriniformes; family Cyprinidae; genus Sinocyclocheilus; species Sinocyclocheilus anshuiensis. Next base: position 210,936 of record NW_015549634.1, on the reverse strand, counting down.
CGCCCCGGACCAGTCGAGACATCTCGGCCATCAGCAGAGCCATGCGCTTGGCGGCTCCGATGATGTCATTACCCTGCAAGAAACCATCGTTTAAGATCCCGCTCGTCAGCGCAAACCAACCCAAACCCAACCGGCAGACTCGAGCAGACTTACCTTGCTGGACCACTTGCGGGCCTCGTCGTGCAGCTGCCTCGCGGCCACCATCATGGGCTCACTGACCATCTCTCCGGCCTGCTGCTCCGGGAACTCTTCGTCCTTCTCCTCCGGCGGCGGAGGTCTGGGAGGAGGCACCTCACCCTCCGGCAGGGGCGGTTTGGGAGGAGCGGCGGTGTCGCTAATCTGAAGGAGAAGCAGTATTGGGTGTTTAAAGGGGTGCATCAGATGCGAAATTCACTTTTACATGGTGTTTGAACATACAGCGGGTAAAATAAGTATTGAACACGTCGCCATTTTTCTCAGTAAATATATTTCTAAAGGTGCTGTTGAAATTTTCACCAGATGTCGGTAACAACCCAACTAATCCATACATACAAATAAAACAAAACAAATAAGTTCATAAATTAAAGGTACACTAAGCGATTTTTGAAAAACGCTTATGACCACTGTGTAGGACCGAGTCCCAAAACACACTTGTAGCCAATCAGCAGTAAGGGGGCGTGTCTTGTAATGATAGCGAGAAGAGAGCGCTCAATTTGAGTGCACAGGACGGATATTAGCAGATTGACTACAGATAGATAGATGGCAGATAAGAAAAGAGGAAAATATCAGAGAAACAAAACATTAAAAAGAAGGGTTACGATCAGGCAAGAGGTAGGTCCTGTGTAAATATCATACATACGTGTGGGGCGGAGATTTCAAAATAGGGGCGAGGTCCTGTTGGGGTGTGGGCGTGTTTGTTTTGGTACTTTCAAATATCAACATCGCTTGGCAAAAATCTCTTAGTGCACCTTTAAGTTATGTGTAATAAAATGGAATGTGTTAAATACTTATTTTACCCACTGTAAATGTGTGTTGGCAGTGTGTGTACACAACCACCCTATAATGATAAAAATCCACCCAGTGCTTTTCTTAAATCCTCATAAATAATAAGCTTTTTCTCAGATCAAGCCACAGATTCTTGGCAGAGTGACGTCACACAGACCCAGGCCCCTCCCACGATAGTTGATTGACCCTGGCGTTTTATCACAGACCCGCCCTGAGTGAGCCGTTAACAGTCCGCCATTGTTTGGACGCTGGAGCAGGTGTGGACAAGAATGGCTCCTAAGAGATTGAGGTGTTTTGTTGTTGGATGTAATAATAAACATAGCAGTCATCATTTACTCCCGGCGTCTGAGCCGCTGAAGACGCAGTGTATTAACATTATTTTTGTTTTTGAAGGGAATGCACCCCCGATCTGTCTAAATGCGTCTATGTTCGCACGAATCATTCGTGATCCAGCCTCACCTACAGAAGAAGTGAGTATAAGTTTTTTTTATTTGCAAATCGCTTTTCCTAATAATGTGCTAATTAGCAAGTTTCACGCTGAATGTGGCTAAAGTTTACAGTCTCATGAGAACGGCTCGTCACTCCACGGAAGAGAAGGGCGGGGTCAGCAGAGCTCATTAGCATTTAAAGGGACATGCACCGAAACGGGTCGCTGTGAACAGAGCTGTTTTTGACAGGGTAAAAAGGGTGTTGTTTTACACTACCATTGAGACATTTTAACCAAAGCATGTTATAGACTTTTCATTAAGACCCAAAAGAATCATATCAACTTGTGTAAAATGGGGATCCGATGTCCCCTTTAAAACCGTGCTGGTGCAGTAAATGCGTGCAGCTACAGGCATCTGCAGTGAATCTGACCTGCAGGTTCTCCAGGTCTGGAGGTGGAGGAGGGAAATCTGGCTCCTGCGGCTGGAACACCTCCCGCACTTTAGCCACGGCACCCAGGATCTTATAACCCGAGTCCAGGAAGCCCCTCTGAAGGCCTGTCCAGGAAGACAATGGTCATAGGTTCAACTAAGGCTGTGAGTGAATTAAATCAATATATCCGATGTGTTTCAAAGTGAAGCACAGCACTGTGTTGATTTACACGTGAGCAGCTCATGATCAGATGGTTTTAGCATCTCACTTTGCAGTAAATGCTGCTCCACATGAACTGTTACAGTTGGGTCGCTTTCACATGCATTGAGAACACGACATGCACCAATCATCTTTCCAAACTTGTAATGAGACTTGTTGGTTTAACGATTAAAAAGTAAGAAATTAAGAAAATCATAAACATTAGTGTTATACTGTAAAAAAAGATTATATTATTTTTTTCCTAATTACTATTTTATTTCTTTTACAAAGAAATATAAAAAAACTTATTTTTATTTTGTTTAATATTTTTATTTAGTAGTAATAATATGTTTATAGTGGATGAAAATATTATAATATTTTTATTATTTTTTTTATAAACCACATTTTTGCCAAATTGTGAAGCCCTACAAACATGCACAGCAGTGAAATATTACAAAAGCAGTATTACTTATTTTGCGTAATATTTGTAATATTAAATAATAATAATAACAACAACAACAACACTAGATAATTTTATAGTCATATTTATATATAAATCACAATTTTTTGGGCCAAATTGAGAAGCTCTAAAAACATGCATTAAACATTTTGTTTAATATTTTATGTAGTAATAATAATAATAATAATTTTATAATCATGCTAATATATAAATCACAAAATTGTTGGCCAAATTATGAATCCCTACAATCATGCACAATCATGTAATCAAGAAGAAATGTATTTAGAAATACTACTACAACTATTACTACTACTACTAATTATTATTATTGATAATTGTATTGCCATATTTATAATAAATCACAACATTTTTGGTTAAATCATGTAATATAAACAAGCATAGCAGTGAAATATTGCAATAGTAATAGTTATTATTTTGTTTAATATTTTTATTAAGTAGTACTAGTAATAATAATAATTAATAATAATTTAATTAAAAAATAATAATACTTTTATATACTTTAATATTTATTTATAAATCACTAAAGTTTTGGCCAGCTTGTAAAGTTCAATATCTCATGATGCTGGGTACTGTGGATGGTTGCTAGGGTGTTGCTATGCAGCTAACGTCTTTCTGTGTGTCTCACCTTGGTCCTGTATGTTGGCGGCCACGGCTTTGGCGTCCATGACCATCGGTGAGATGGTTCTGCTGAGCTCATCAGACGCCACTTTCACGGTCTCTCTGAACTTGGGGTCCTCGGAGTTCTCCACCTCTCGCTTCGCCACCAGCAGGATCCGATTGGCTCGCCGGGCAATGCTGGTTGCCCCGGCGACCAGCATCTGAGGCTGGTGATTGGCCATAGCTACCTGACACTTGTCCAGATCTTTCTTAATGGCTTCTTCTGATGCATGCAGCAGAGACCTGGTGTCGATCGCTTCATCCACCAGACCTGAGAGACAGAGAGTCGGGATTTGTTCATTGTACTGTAGATGATTTCTGAAAATTGGAAACAACAGTAAACATTGTCCCTATTCAGACAGAACTACTCAGACAAACATTGTGATTTCAACCTATTTTTACTGTATTTTTTTCCTCATTATAGTTTTCTAATTTGTTTTGATCTTTGTCAAATACTGTAACTAATTTTTTCTTCGCTCTTTGCTAGTTTTCTGGGTAAAATAACCATTTGTGGATCAAGTACTGCTGGCACCCGGTCTGATAATTACTGACAATAAAATAAAGTAAAATATTAAAAAATAAAATGTTAAATAAAACAAAACAAAAAATAAAGTAATATACAAATTAAATAAATACATTAGATCCTGTCTGACATAAAAATATATTTACTGAAAATAACTAAATTGAATTAAAAAATTTATGAATTAATAAAAAAAAAAAGTAAAGTAAAAAATAAAACAATAAAATCGGAATTAAATTAAATAAGTAAAAATAAATACATCACATAGATCAATAGATAGCATCCTGTCTGGCATAAAAAGATATTTACTTAAAATAAAATGAAATAAAAATATTAAATAAACGTAAAAAATATGTAAAATAAAATAAAAAATAAAACGGTATAAAATAAAAAATAAAATAAATTAAATAAATACATAAAAATATAAGCGATAGATCGATGACAATAAATAAATCTTAAAAAAACATGAGATTTTAAATAAATAGATTAAAAATAAAATAATATTAAATGAAAAGCAAATATTAATTAAAATTCAATAAGTAAAAATAAATGCACTACATAGAGCCGATAGATAGCATCCTGTCTAAATAACAAAAATGTAAAATGAAATAAAAATAGAACTACATAAAATACAACAATAAAACAATATTGAATAAAAAAGATATATAAAATATTAACATCAGATAGATAGAGCTGATGTCATAGTTAAAATTTGTCACCCGTCATTTTCTCGACATTGTCGATCCACTGATTCTTCATGGTCTCAAAGTGTTCATAAGCCGCCTGGTTTCCAGGATTCTTCAGGAGGATCCGAGCTGCAGAGACGACCTGAAGATAAAAAACAGATTAAAGTCACACAAGTACAGTCAGCTTTGACTGCGCTTCAGTGGTGTGTGACTGGTGTTTGTTACCTGAGGCGTCAGATCTCGGGCTGATTTGACGGCCGTCTGGATTCCCTCCACCGTGCTCTTGTTGGCCGTGCCGACTGCGGCCGCTTTCTCCGCCGTGGCTCCCAGACGACCCGCGTGATTCTCAAAGTTTGCAGCCCGCTCCTCGAACACCTGATCACACACACATTATCCATCACAGAGGAACACGGTCTGCTCCAGCATCAGTGTGTGTGTGTGTGTGTGTGTGTGGCACCTTCTCTCTGTTGGGCGCATCTGGAGGAGCCGTGGCTGCCACCGCCAGCAGTTTGACCGGCGTAGTCGTGTCACTGAAGATATCAGACACCTCCTGAGTCATGGCTTCCTGCATCTTACCCTTCAGATCCTGCCACAAACACACAAACACATGTTTGTTTTTGAAGGAGTCTCTCCTGCTCACCAAGGCTGCATTTATTTGATCAAAAATACAGGAAAAATGTGAAATATTATCATTACTTCAGTCTTCAGTGTCACATGATCTTCAGAAATCATTCTAATATGCTGATTGATGCTCAAGAAACATTTCTGATTATTATCAATTTTGAAAACAGTTGCGCTGCACAATATTTAATGGCAACTGTGATACATTTTATTTTTTAGGATTCACAGATGATTCAGAAGAACAGCATTTATTTGAAATAGAAATCTTTTGCAACATTATAAATGTCTTTACTGTCACTTTGATCAATTTAATGCATCCTTGATGCATAAAATTATTAATTTCTTGCTATTGCTACAAATATACCTGTGCTACTTATGACTGCTTTTGTGCTCCAGGGTCACATATGTCACATGACCCCCATCACCTATCGTCTGACCTTGAGTGTGTCCTGCAGGTGCTGAGCGATGGCGCGGGCCTGAGGACCGTCTCCCTCCCCGCGGGCCGCCAGCTCGGCTAACTGCCCCATCAGGTGCTCCACCTCCTCACACTTACCCAGCAGATCCTGTCTCTGCGACGCCGGCAGAGCATTGGCCAGACGCCGGCCCTCGGCCAGCAGCCCGCGGATCGCAGCCTGACCTGCACACACACACACACACACACACACACGTGAAGAGGTCAGCGCTGACGGAGTGTGAGGAGAGAGAGAGAGAGCAGGAGGCACACACACACACATTATTATTTAAATATTTAATTTAAATTGGGAAATGCATGACAGCAATATTATTATTATTATATTACTTCTATGATGCATGTGGAGTTTCTGCACAAGAGCGCCCTCCGGCTTCCAGTATGAATTAACAGTCATTACATTATGTGTGTACTCAGTAATGCTCACAACAGCCTATTTTGGGTAAAAATAGGAAAGATAATACTTTTCTCTAAAGAAAACAGGATTCCATGAATTATCGTTATTGATATCGCTATCGCAATAAATACCAGAAATATTGTGATTTTTTTTTTAAGCCCATACCGCCCATCCCTAGTGGAGACGTTGAGAGATACGTACGCTCTCTTGAGCTCGGAGAGTTTGGCGGTGAGGCCGGCGATCTCGCCCATGCTGCGCAGGATATCCTCTCGCTCCTTGGGATCTTCGCAGAGATCCGCGATCTTCCTGGCTTCTCCCAGAAGAGCCCTGATGTTCTCCTCTCCCTCCGGACCGCCGTGAGGATGCGCCAGCCAGCTCTGCCGTTCACAAAACACAAGCGCGCTCAAAACACTGCTCAGACCGGAGTGTGATTGGTCCAGACCGAACACAAGCTGCAGGCTCACCTGAGCGGTGTCGATCCTCTTGGCGATGGCTTGTTTGGAGCCGGTCATGGCCTCCAGTTTACGCGCAGCATTTTCCACTTTCCCTATCAGGACGTCCAGACCCTGAGACACCTGCTGCGCTTTCTGCATGGCCACCGGACTCGCTCCCTGACCCCTGCGCAGGACACACACGTCAAACACAACAGAAAACACTTCACATGTCACAAACATAGCAAGCTTCAAGAAAACAGACAACTGTGGATGAACTTCTGGTGGTGTGTCACTGAAGTAATTCCCTCCACACACTAGAGACTGAATGCAACTGAACTGATTTAAACCGAGCAGCATACAATTTAAATTGTATAAAATATTAAATGTAAAAATTGTTATATTATTTTGACATGTACAAAAAAAATGTAAACATGCATACTTTTAATATTATTTTTGAAACACAATTTTTAAACAAATATTTTAATATTATACACTTAAATATTTTTTATTATTAATACAAAATATATACAGAAATTTTAAACATTTAGCTAAATTATATAAAGTATTTTTAATATTTACAATATTTAATTCTATAAATATGTTTTATTACTATTTATTATATTTCTTATTTCTGTTAAACAAATTAATTAATATTTTAACATAATTATCATAAACAATACTTGAGCAATTGTTTAAATATTATTTATGATAAAAATACTTAAATATATTTAATATTATTTTATTAAATATTTAAAATATTTTTGCCAAAAAAACCTTTTAAATGTAAATATTTGTATATTATCTTTGATAAACAAAGTACTTCAACCTAATTATTTTTACATTATATTTTATTTAAATATTTACACATACTTTTACTATTGTTTGATAAAAAATAACTGTAAATATTTTAATATTATATTTAATAAACAATATAGAAATAACTATTTTCAATATTTTTTATTAAAATATTAAAACAAATATTTTTAATATTATCTTTGATAAATAAAAATACTTAATTGTAAATGTCAGTATTATTTTTTCTAAAAAAAACCAACAAATATTGAATAACAAATATTTTGAATACGATTTATCATAACATTGCAACGTAAATATTTTAATATTTTTATTTAAAAAAATATTCAAGCATACATTTTTTATATTATTTTTAATTAAAAAGTCTAGATTTAGACATGAGCAGCACAGTAATTTCCCAGCAGAGATAGAAAATGGGGTTTAAGAGGATTATGGGTAATATCGGACCGCTGCTTTTAATCAGACGACCGGGAAGAAAACCTGATGTGATCTATGAGTCAGGTTTTCTCAGATGTAAATGGTCGTTTGGGTGACCTATCACTGACAGTGATTGATGAACACGGATATTACAATTGTATTGTATATAATGTTTATAAATGTATATAAAAATACATTAATCATTACGCCATCATATATTATACATTCATATATATAATTATACAACCATATATATATATATATATATACACACACACACACACACACACACACACACACACACACACGTTTCAACCTTGGTTTACAGTAAATAAAAAAAATATCTGGAGTTCAGTACCTGGCCCGCAGCTCGGACACCTGCTCAGTAAGTTGTCCAAGTGTTTTGGCCGTTCCCACGATGTCTCGTCTCTCTTTCCCAGCGCAGAGCTCACCAACTTTACCCGCTTCATCCAGAATCTGACGGATGGCCTGTTCGCCCGGGTCACCTGCAGCGGCACAGCATCAGCAAACATGATTTTCAACCTCTTTTTTCTCTGATTATTTTATCAGACGTTTTTCCTGGAAGTACCTGGCTGGGCGTGTGGGTCTCGGAGCCAGTTCTTGGCTTGGGCCATTTTGGAGTCGATCAGAGCCAGCGCTCTCTTCATAGCCTCTGTGTCCTGCAAACCATGTCCACAAAATAAAACACACAGTCCTGCATCAGCTGAACTCAACAGACACATTACTGATGACTCTTCTGGGCTCTGATGATGTTCTGTAGCGTCTGTGTGTGTGTGTGTGTGTGTGTGTGTGTGTATATATGTGTGTGTCTGTGTGTGTATCTGTGTAGTTATTTTGTCAGTTGTCTGTGTGATTTATTAATAGATATGACCTCACTGAACTTCTCAGTCTGCATTCATACACAAATCCCATATTTTCCACTCAAGTGTGACACAGATTATAACAACATTACAAGAAATTCAAATAATAAATTCAATAATTAATATAAATTAGATAAGATTAGATAAATTAAATATATATATTAATTAGTTTAATCAAATTTGATTTTTTTAAAATTAAACCTCTCAGTCTGCATTCATAAACAAATCCAATAATTTCCACTCACATGCAACAAATCTGTATTTGAATGACAGTGTGAACAGAAATATCATTTTTAATTCTGATCTGGGTTGGTGTCATATGTCATTCCTGGTTTTTGATAATGTGGCTTCAGTCAGATCACAGTTAATGCAATTATGTCAATTTAGCTCAACATTTGTCATAATTGTGTGCTTTTCTTATCTTTAGTGCGAAGATGATGGAAGTTGACCAGTGACAAGTGCCTTATATTTTTAAGTATTATACATATAAATTCTAAATCTACTAGAAATACAATTTAAAAAATTATATTAATATGTATATATTATTATTTATATAATGATATTTTAATCAATGTAAATACATTATAATGAAATTATAATAATAAATTACATAATCAAAATTAAAAATAAAATTAAATATTAAATGACATTATTTGTAATTAAGTTACATTAAAAGCTCATTTATAATTGAAAAATTTAATTACATTTAAATAAAATAAAATAAAATAATCTTTGACTTGCTGTGTAAATGTAGTAGTTGTTACTGAGGATAAATGTTTATGTTCAAATGTGACAGCTTATAAAAGCATTGACTTTTAATAATAAGCAAACTGAACTGAAATTAATTTACTGAAATGAGCTGAAAGTGAACTGAACAGAGAGAGCGAGCGAGAGACAGAGAGAGTTTGTAGCATGACCTTTTTTGGTTAAGAGAGTTGTCAGCTGCTGTTTCCTAAAGCGGACTCACGGTTTGTCATCACAGGAGATAACACACACAGACACAGACACACAGACACACAGACACAGACACAGA
>NW_015549634.1:189866-201271 GCF_001515605.1 Sinocyclocheilus anshuiensis | reverse complement strand
CACACACACACACACACAGAAACACACACACACACACACACACACACACACACACACACACACACAATGTGTAATTAAGCACACACAAATATTCTGTGTGATTTATTGAGTGATACTGAGGCTGATGGTGCAACATTTTTTTCTGTCGAAGCATCACAGCAGATCAGTTTCCTCAGAGACGAGCCTTTTAACACTTCTGCAGCGTCAGACTCGAACCCACAAACCTCACAGTTCCTCTCATGATGAAACACATCTGTCAAACTCGCTGCCTTAGGCTCTTCTTAAGCCTGGACTATGTATCGTCTGTGTCTAGGTTCATTTTTTTGTTTGTAGTCACATTTATTGATTGTACCCTGCTTAAAAAAAAATTCTTAAACCAGTCTAAGGTCGGTTTTCTGGTCTCAGCAAGTCATCAAGCTGGTCTTTTAGAGGGATTGTGGGCTGAGAGACCACATAAACCAGCTTAGATCGGAAAACCACCTTGGGCTGGTTTAAGCAGCTTTTTTAACAGGTACAAAGAGAAGGCAGGAAATGATGTGGAGGAGGAGTGAAGACAGGAAATGACCAAAGCTGATCAGCTCAGGTTATTCACACATCATTCTGACCACATTAGAGTTTTAAATTATTATTACAGTTGCAGTGATGAGAGCCTGCATTCTCACACAAATCACACACAGTATTCAGAAAACAGGATCTCAGAGCAATACCAGATTAAACACACACACACACTGCTCACATTACAGCAGGACAGAGACATGTTAAACATTAAACGGAGCCATCAGTGAGTCCAGCGGCCCTGACAAACCGCTGCTTCCTTCTCCAGCATTAAATCCTCAGTTTATACTATATTACTGACAATTTTTTTTTTAAATGAGCATTAGGCTTGCTGCGATAGATGGTGTTTTCGGTTATACCGTTGTTAAGCCGCAACACCGGTTACGTCATTTGCCTACCGCGGCACGCTGTGATTTTTTTATAGTAACAAAAATAATTTAGCCTAGTTCAGTTAGAGGACAGACACTTTTAAAAACTAAACGTGCCGAGCCGTGCACGAATGACAGTGTACCACGGAGCAGCAGTCAGATTTTATTTATCACGCGAGGAGAGTGAGTCGAGCTGACTGACAAGAGTGAGGTGAAAAAAACAAGACGATGGCAGAAGATTGTTTAGAAAGGAAATGCAAAGGCGCCTGTTTGGCAATATTTTTGATTTTGAGAAGCCCATTGACTGGAAGTTTTTTAAACATTCGTTTCTTATTTATTTGGTTCCACAGTTTTGCTGATTACTTTATTTAAACGTTGTGTATTTTATTTTATTTTACGTCAAGGTGTATATGCCGTGCCTCCGAGCTTTCTTATTCGTTTTGCTAATAAATGTTCTATGTTTCTTATTTATTTGGTTCCACAGTGTTTGCTGATTTTCAGTTTTATATACCGATTTAAACTTTGTGTAGCCTAAGTCATTTGTTATTTTATTAGGTATATATGGTGTATTTTTATTCATTTTGTTAATAAAAGTTCTATGAGTTTGACGTTGTAGTTGCTTGAATTGAATCAACACTGAATTACCGCTAATTTGAAAGTGAAAGTAAAATGCGCACGGCGCTTACTGGAGTAATGATGCTGAAAATGCAGCTGCGCATCACAGAAATACATTACAGTTTGACACATATTCACATAGAAAACAGCTGTTTTAAATAGTAATAATATTTCACAATTTTACTGTATTTTTGATCATCCTTAGTGAGCATAAACAACCAACATATTGGTTATCACCTATAACAAAATAATTAAACTACTATAATAAACTACAATTTTTTTTTTGAAGTCACTGCATTCCAAAATACTCATTATTTTATTATTTTTCATTTTTTTAGATGACTTGATGCTGGAAAAGGAAACTTTTTTATTTCTGTGATGGCGATTATGAAACGAAAAGCAAAACATGTGAGATCGTCTCCACATAGTCACCACTGAAAAGCTACTGCTAAATATAATGTAGTAGAAACTTATCTGTAAAGCTGCTTTGTATCGTGAAAAGCGCTATACAAATAAACTTGACTTGAATTGAATTAAATCGTCTAATCAAACTGCAGCATTTTTCTGTTAGCATCACACACGAGCGACGAGACAAACGTCCAGCAGCCATCACTTCACTCCAAATCCCATCAGGCCGAGCGCAAACCTGCTAACACACAGCGAGAGAGAGAGCACAGATCCTTACCTTCTACAGGGAGGAAGACAAACCCAGAGAGGAGAAACAGAGCACACATTTGAACAAGAACGAGTGAAAAGATCCACTGAGAGAAAAGAGCAAACAAACCAATAAATAAAAACACTGATAATGCACAAACACAAGCCCAGTTCTCGCTGAAGCCACATCTGAAAGCTTTAACCTTCAACCTCAAACACTCACTTCCCCAAAACACATGACTCGATCTCACAAAACCTCTAGATTTCATCCCTAAAATTATAAACAAAAATGAGAAATTTTATTATTAAGAAAATAAAGTCTATTTTAGAACTGTCAAGAACTGGCAATGATTAATTGTTACAATGCATAAAATCTTATTATTTTTATGTATATGAAATATATTTATAATACTCACATTTTCATTATTTAGCATTTTGTGTAATGCAAATAAATCACATTTTATTTTAATTGAAACAAATTCACTTTACTGTAAAACTATATAAAATAAATATATATTAGAACTACAAAGAAAACTAAAATGCCCACACTAATTATGGTAATAAAAATGCTCTTTAATTCAATTAAAATAATTGAATAATATTTTTTAACCACATAACAGTAATGAAAATCTGCATAATTGTCATATTCATAATTGTCATGGTGATTACAATGCATAAAATCTTGATAGTCCGAAAACATTCTTCCATTTCTTTTAAGACATATATTCTTTCTTTGGATTTTTTTTGGGGTGGAATGTTTTTGTGAGACTGATTCATTCTGATTCCAGAAGCTTTGAAACCTGTGCTATGCTGATATTTCCATGCATGCAGTAATGTATCAGCCAGATTCAGTGCCTGCAGCTTCCTACGGCACATTCATTCCCAAAACTGTTAAACCGCATCATTTTTACTCTTACAAGTGAGCAAAAAGCAACAAACATTTGAGGCAACAAACTTCAATTCCAACGTATCTTTAGTCCAAAAGTGATCTAGAAGAACTTGTTATAGTTTGCACATGCCCTTTCCAGCCAAAATCTCAGGATTTACTCCACAATCTAAAAACCTGAAACCAGCTCAACAAACACACACAAAGGCACGTACAAATACACAACACACAAACACACCTGTATTTGCAAACACCAAACAGGGACAGGGTAGTTCATATCACACACTTCACCCTTCAAATCTAGATTTAAAAATACTTTTGCAATATATTTTTCATGTTCAAACCAACACTAGAATGCATATGCATGCATGATGTATAATATGCGCAATAAATATTATAACGTCACAGACTCGTGCATGCGTGTGAGCGGACAGTAAACTGCATCTTGTGCGTTTGTGAGGTGGGTTTATCCTGCATGCACATGAAGACACCGTGACCTTTGCCCTCTCACACACACCTTACTGGCCCAGGCGTCCTCGTCCCAGGACGTGAGCTGCAGCACGCGGATGATTTCAATGATTTCTGCGCTCATCTTCTCCACAGTGAAGTTCCTGTTCTTCAGGGCCTCCTCCACACCTTTACCCTGAGACGTCCTGGTCGTTACGAAGATCTTGATGCCTGTGTGAGACACCAACAGATACGTTCTGCTCACAGAGGCTGCATTTATTTGACAAAAAATACAGTAAAAATGTTGAAATATTATTACTGTTTGAAATAGCTGTTTTCTATGTGAATATCTGTTAAACTGTAATTTATTTCTGTGATGCACAGCTGAATTTTCAGCATCATTACTCCAGTCTTCAGTGTCACATGATCTTCAGAAATCATTCTAATATGCTGATTTGCTGCTCATGAAACATTTCTGATTATTATCAGTGTTGAAAACAGTTGTGCTGCCCGATATTTTTGTGGAAACTGTGATACATTTATTTTTCAGGATTCACAGATGAATAGAAAGCTCAAAAGAACAGCATTTATTTGAAAATAGAAGACTTCTGTAACATTATAAATGTCTTTACTGTAAGTTTAGAGCAATTTAATGCATCCTTGATGAATAAAAGTATTAATTTCTCTGGATGTAAGAGGTCAGACCTGAGATGAGAACGGGCAGCAGCTCTTTGACGGTGTTCATGGAGTTGACCAGCATGACTCTGTGCTCCTGATGAGTTAATTCCTGCTGCCGCTCGTCAATCATCTTGGCCATCTTCGTCATACCTGTGAACACAAATACAGTCAGATATGCGACGCTTTTATCTGGTGAACAGAGACTGACTGACCAGTTTAGTCTAGTAGCACACTAACCGATAGCACCACTCAAGATCACTTTACAAAGCCAAAAAAATAAATGTGAACACAAAACAAATTAGAAACGGAATAAGAGATGACGATCAAATCTAGTGAAATATAAGCAGCATAATTACAAACAAATATAGAAGCAAAACACCAAAAATAAAAAAATCAGACGCAACATGAAGAAGCATTAAGCGATAACACAAGATAATTTGTTAAATAGAAAGTTCAAAAGAACAGCATTTATTTGAAATAGAAGTATTTTGTACCATTATAAATATCTTTACTGTCAATTTTCATCAATTTAATACATCCTTGATTAATAAAAGTATTAACTTCTTAAATAAAACACTTTAACAGTAGTGTATTGATATTTATATTTCCTAGAAATATTTTAATATTTTCAATATTATTTTCTATTTTATTTTTTTCTTTACTAAAATGAAAAATACAACAATCTGGAAAGTATTGCACTATAATGCATTTCACAAAGCTGAAAATAGATGTAAAACCTACTACTGATTAGAAACAGTTTATGAGCAAATGGTGTGAAATAAATAAAATTGCAAAGGGAAGCAACATCATTAGATAATCATAGAAGCAAAACAAACAAACAAAAAAGTAAATAAATAAATAAACAAATCAGATGCAACACAAAGCATTAAGCGATAACTCAGGGTTACTTGATGAATAGAAAGTTCAAAAGAACAGCATTTGTCTGAAATAGAAATCTTTTGCAACATGTCTTTAGTGTTGATTTTAATCAATTTAATGCATCCTTGCTGAATAAACATATTAATAAAAAAAAAAAACACACATTTTAACAGTACTAAATATTTTAACAGCAACCTATTTATATTTCCTATAAATATTTTCATATTTTATTATAAATATTGTTACTATTATTTTTATTTTTTTTCCCCTTTTGTAAAAAGTTAAAATGCTACAATCTGGAAAGTGTACAGCTATAATGCACTTCACAAAGCCAAAAAAACAAACACAAATCAGAAACAGATTACAAACAAATAGGAAGTAACATAATTATAGACAAAAAACATGCAACCAAATTCATCTGTTTTTGTCCTGATCAGCCACATAATCACAACTATTTGTATTACATCACAGTGTGAAGCCCCGCCCTTAGTGAAATCTCATTGGTCTAAATCCTGCTTAACATAGCTACACATAAAACATGACTCATGTTGTTTTGAATGTATTTTTAACATTAAATACCAGGTCCCAGGTTCTTGGTGTAAGTGATCAGGTCCTCCATGGACTCCACCGCCTCAGCCACGGTCAGATACTCCAGAATCCCTTTACACACACGGATGATCTTACGAACCTGAGATCAGGGAAAAGAGCAAATGTTCTGTCAGCATCGATGCACAAGCTAAGACACACAGGAATGAAGGCATTAAACGGTTTTAAATGCATCACACCTCGGCCTCATCGAATGTCAGAAGCAGGTCGGAGGTTCCGGACAGGATCCCGCGGGACCCGTCGATCAGATAATCTCTGGCTTGGACAGAATACGGGTCGGCCTTCAGCATCTGAGCCGCCTGAACCAGTTTAGTGCACGCGTCCTCAACCCTACAGAGAACAAGACCAAACAGAGAGAGAGAGAGAGTGTTAGTTACTGCCTTTCTTCATCTGATTGTATACTGAAGCTATAAACGCTCAGTATCTTAGAAGACTCTTCTGCTCACTAAGGCTGCATTTATTTGATCAAAAATACAGTAAAAATTGTGAAATATTATTACAATTTAAAATAGCTGTTTTCTATGTGTATATATATATATGTGATCAAAGCTGTATTTTCAGCATCATTACTCCAGTCTTCAGTGTCACATGATCTTCAGAAATCATTCTAATATGCTGATTTGCTGCTCAAGAAACATTTCTGATTATTATCAATGTTGAAAACAGTTGTGCTGCACAATATTTTTGTGGAAACTGTGATACATTGTATTTTTCAGGATTCACAGATGAACAAAGTTCAAAAGAACAGCATTTATTTGAAATAGAAATCTTTTGCAACATTATAAACGTCTTTACTGTCACTTTGATCAATTTAATGCATCCTTGATGAATAAAAGTATTAATTTCTTTCAAAAATTATTACTTAACTTGTTAACAGTAGTGTAGTTATGTATATTTCCTAGAAATATTTTAATATTTTATTGTAAATATTTGAAATGTAATTTATTTTTATTTTTCCTTTAAAAAACTTTACTAAAAAATAAATAATCAGCAATCTGGAAAGTATACACCTATAATGCATAAATTCAGAAACATATTTGCAGGAAAACAACGGCAGACAATGCAAATCATTACTGATTGGTTTGCAATTTTCAGTATTTTCAAATCATGAATGCACACAATGCAAGTCACTTTTGCAAATTTAACAAAACCTCATCTATGTCAACCAGCTAGATAACATCATCTTGGTGTCAGATAAGTAGAAATGGCAACAACACAATGTAGAACATCACAGAAAACCTAATGTTTACGTTTACAAGCATAAAAATGGATGCAAAAGAATGAAGATCAAATTTCAGTGCACACAGATCATATGCATTACATGTTCTGATTCTGTATAGAATGTATTTTTCAGTTTTGGTTTTAGTCACTCCTCAATACTGTCAGTCCCACATGCATGCTTTTTCCCAGTCAGCAGCTCTAAATCACATAGGAGTGACGTATTAGGCCCCAATTCCCACAACACACACACACACTCATGTCCTATTCATCTGTGTCCGACTGTCGTCAGGAGGGTTTTGTTGTAGTTGCAGAATGGAGACTGGTGTCATATTTCTCTGTGGCAGGACAGACCACAGCTGTGTGTGTGTGTGAGAGACAGGAGAGCAAGGTCACGACAGTGTGTGTGTGTGTGTGTGTGAGACAGGAGAGCAAGGTCAAGACAGTGTGTGTGTGTGTGAGAGAGACAGGAGAGCAAGGTCACGACAGTGTGTGTGTGTGTGTGTGTGAGACAGGAGAGCAAGGTCAAGACAGTGTGTGTGTGTGTGAGAGAGACAGGAGAGCAAGGTCACGACAGTGTGTGTGTGTGTGTGTGTGAGACAGGAGAGCAAGGTCAAGACAGTGTGTGTGTGTGTGAGAGAGACAGGAGAGCAAGGTCACGACAGTGTGTGTGTGTGTGTGTGTGTGTGTGTGTGTGAAGGCTACAGTAATGCATATGAATTTTAATCAGCATTACTGCACCAGGCCACACACGAACACAAACTATATTTTGAGGGAAACAGAAGTTGTCCATTATGTGTGTCAGTGTTTCCAGTAATCCACACGTTCCTCCTGAGTCAGGGATCTGAGCACAGCAGAATGAATTCACGTATGACTCAAAGCAGCTGCGCAGGAGTGTCTCGTCTGCAGCTCGACAAAAAGCTAAAGGCTTTAACATGTCATTATTGTGAATAAATCATGTTTGAGCACAACACAACCACAAGAATGACACAACGTCTGAGTAAACAGCTCAAAACACCCACAAAAACAGCATGTCTGTGGGCTCTGAGATCAGCAGCATCAAACTCGAACAGATACGCCTCTGTGAACCAGTCCTGCTGGTCTGGAGATGGTTTATGGTTCAGAAGATTTTCAGCTATTTCCTGTTTTATTTTATTTAGTTATTCCCTAAACAGCACCAGGATACACAGATGTTTGTGTAAACTGCTGGAGATTTCCCAGCTGCTTGACTGTGTTCCTGAGGGATCTTCACACTGACAGTCATCTGCAGTGATCAATCAACTGAACGCCATTCATTTTCAATGAGAGTTGGTGATTTGAAGGGATTTTACTGCGATTCATGTTTTGATTTGAATCATTCAATCATTCATTGTATAGCATTTCTGAATGATTTGCTCATGAATTGAACTGATTCAGTTCAACTCACTGACTCAGCACTTAACATGAAACACTTAACATGAAACACATTGTTCGCAGCACTTAACATGAAACACTTGAAATAATGTTATGATATTTTATGGTGTTTTCGTAGTTTTTGAAGCATGCAAGCTCCAGTCTCACAAGTCAAAATTACAAATAATATGTTGAATAAGGCAAAAGAAATGACTTCGATTCAGAAGATTCAATGTCATGAAAATTATTTGGTTCCAGTATTTTTAAAGACTGCATACAACCAAAAAGACAAACCAGGAAGAACAGAAGACTTGGACTAAAAATGTAAAAAATGTTAAAATGTCTTGTTTGCGTCATACGGGTTTAGAACGACGTGGCATTTTTGGGTGAACGGCCCCTTTAAGTTGAGCTCAATTTTTATGCAAATGAGCAGTGATGTAATGCAGACATTTGATGCATTGTTACATGTCGATAATGTTGCCTCAAGTCTCATTTAAAATGAACAACTCCGGTTTGTATGTAGATGCAAATCAACTTCAGTGTGCACAACCCATATACTGAACAACACTAATAATTCTGAATGATCTGTACAGCATAATAATTCAGAATTCAAGAGTAAAGCAGAGATTTTTTATGATTTCTGAGGCAGTAACGCATGTAGAAGAGCTCTAGTGCTCCTCTCGGGAGGTGTAGCTGTGTTTGCTCATGAGCGCAGCTGCTCCAGCATGTCCACACCTGATTTATTAGTCAACACACCTGCATTAGAGCACTTCCTCCCTCAACACACACACACACACTCACACACACACAACAGAGTTAACTAAAATAATGTGCATTTAAATGTACATGTATGCATTTATCCAAAAGCGATTTACAATGCATTCAAGATGTGCATTTTGTAAGCTAATGCATTCCATGCGAATCAAAGCCATGGCATTTAAAAATACAGAAAAAGATGAAGGAAGAAGAGTTTAGAGTTGTAAGGTTGCTGTTGCACACAGATTTTCATTTAAAACTAAAGGCTGATGCAGACAAAACAGAGTGCAGTGCCATTATTCACACAGGACCACACACACTTAACATGCCTTCCATGACCTTTACCTTCAACAGAAGGTGTGTGTGTGTGTGTGTGTCTTACTTTATAAAGGCAGGCGGCATGTCTCTCCTCATGATGGCATCCTCGGTGGTCTGAACCGTCTCTTTGCCCACCTGCATTGAACACACACACACACACACACACACACACACACACACACACACACACACACACACACACACACACACACAGTAAATACATGTATAAATCATACTATACACACACAGCATCATCACACACTCTCAAACGTGAGGCTCATCTGAACGGAAATGCACAAGAGCATGGTAAGTTTAATTTCCAGAATATATGACTTTATTTCTTCGGTGCAACACAAAAGGAATTTATTGCATCATTTCCAGAAGGTTTTTCATAATAAATAAACAAGCAAGCAAATAAATAAATACATTTGCTAAACTTGGCGAGTTTGATTCATTTCAATAAAACGGTTAAAAATTTCTTTAAGAGATTCAGCTCAGATTCAGCGATTCGTTGCCTTCATCACTCAGTGTCAGAGGTGTTCATGTAAGCAGCCGCATTGCTTTTTCAGATATTACAATATTTTAATGCACAAGAATGTAAGTTGAATTTCCAGAATGTGTGACTTTATTTCTTCTGTGCAACACAAAACAAGATAGCCAACATGGCATAGTTTCCAAAATGTTTTTTTCATAATAAATAAGCATGAAAATAAAAAAAGCAAATAAATATGTAAATAAGTAAATAAATAAGCAAATAAATAAATAATCAATTTAACTTAGTAAGCTCGATTTCTTTCAATAAAATAGTTCAACATTTCTAGTTTAAGCGAATCAATTCAGCTCAGATTCAATGATTCGTTTCCGTCATGAAAGTAGCTGCATATCAGTTAGAACCTACTACACTTTTACATTGATTTTTTCTTTATATTGCCCACAATGCACACATTTGCAATGATATTTTAATAAAATGAACATTTATTGCAACTAAACGGTTGTGAATCTGTATCTTTAGCTACACGCCATCTTATAAACAAGTCAATAATTACACTGATTTAAGTCTCTCAAGCAAATACAAAATAACAGCTCTCGATTCATTGGTCGTGTGTTTGGCGTGACCATAATGACCATAATGAGTCGTCTCAACATTTCCACGTCTGTGAGTCAGTGTTTAATTCCAGATAATCACACGAGCAGGTCTGCTGTCATCCACATGACCTCATGTTTGGTTGGTCTCCAGCATCTGCGGGTTGACAATATGGTCTCGCTTAGGAAACTCAAGGCCACGTTTAACCGTTTTCTCACAAAATTAGCTCACTGATGTGATTTTAACGATGCAAATAACCAGGCCTGTCATTCTCAGCATATACCTGCAGTAGCCTACTCAAGTCTACTAGTTTATTTCTGCAATGTGATGTGAAACAAGTCCGGTTTCACATCTCTGTGTTATTCTGGTCTCTAGATAAGACTCAGGTCCCTCATGTTCAGACGAATCGTATGACGTTGGATCAGAGAACATTTCTCTGTTTTTCACTCGCTCTCTGTCTGCATTTCACAAAAGAGAGCAGTATGTTCTTCTATACGAGCTGCTCAGCTAAAATAGAAACGATGACGGGTGCCTGGCAGTTCACACCACTCGCATACCAGCCGTTTGTGTTTAAAACACACACGACACACGACACACACACACACACAAACACACAAATGCTGCTGTCAGGTTACAGCGTTCCTATCAGACAGGTAAGAACAGGTTTAGTCAAATCCTACACCGCTATAAAAGGATAGTCCACCCAAAAATGAAAGTGTTGCCTCTCAATCTTTCACTATATTTTCTGTGGAACGCAAAAAGAGATTTATTGCATAAGTTCCAGAATGTTCTTCACAATACAGACTGAGATCATAAAGTAAAAACATTAATTAATTGAAATAAAATAAAGTAATTAATGTAAATAATTAAAATAAACTTATTCAAATAAATCCAAAATAATTTAAAAATTCAAATTTGTAAAAATTAATTAATTAAAATAAATGTAAAA
>NW_015549634.1:175505-188189 GCF_001515605.1 Sinocyclocheilus anshuiensis | reverse complement strand
AAAATAAAGGTAAAAAATAATTTAAAATAAACAGAAAGTTGTAATAATTTAACTTAAAATAAATAAAAAAAAAAATAAAAAATGTATTATAATTAATTAATTAAAATAAATGTAAATAATTAAAATAAAAAAATATTTGAAATAACTGACATCAATTGAAATAAATAAAAAATAATTCCAAATAACTAAAATTCATTACAATTAATTAATTAAAGATTAATTCAAATAAGTCATTAAAAATAATTCAACTTAAAATAAAACAAAAATAATTAAAAATAATTAAATTCATTATTAATTAATAAAAAATTTAAATAATTAAAATAAATACAAATGCAGAAATTTAAATGAATGAATGAATGAATGAATTCTACATGACTTCCACTATATTCCAAGTCTTATAATGTCCACTAAACAAAATTTTAAATAGTTCTTTCCCAAAATATTCCTCTTAAGTGAAGCTCATAAATCTTGTTTGCACTAATGTTAAATTCCAAAATGATTCCATTTCCATTATTTCAGGCATTATTTGAAATTGTTTATTTTTTTCATTGATGTCAAATCCAACACCATATCTTCTTAATTGAGATAAAGTGAATCATTTTCAGTGAAATAAAAATTAAATTTGACTCTGTTTCTTAAACATAGCAATCGCATGACTTCAGGAGACTCAAAATATAGTGCACGAGTCATGTGAACTACTTTCATGCTGCTGTTTTCATCATTTTTGGAACTCAACAGCCTCATTACGACAGTAAAAACACCCCCTTTTGTTTTCCACTGATGAAAGACAGTCATACGGGTTTGGATGGACATGAGGGGGAGTAAATGAAGACAGACTGAACTGTTACTGAAGGCCTCACACATCTTGCAGTACTGAAGAACAGTTCAGGCTGAAACATCACTTAATGATGGTCACTTCCCGTAACTCTCATTATAACGCTGTCAGCTCCGCACACACTCACAGCAGCTGATAAAAGGCTTCATGCAGAGTCGTGAACACTGAAATGTGAAGACAGTCTGCTCGCGTCCGGCTAACAGACGGTGTGCTCGACTCTATTGAATAAGACAATCATCCACAACCATCTTATTTTAAAATTTAGTTATTATAGCACTGAATACCATAAAAATACTTGCATTTGGAGTAAAAAGAGACTAGAGAAAACTCTATCATGGTGGAAATTGCAGAAACGCCACTTTGATTAGATTAGAGTTTCTTTTTCTTGCTCAGCAATGGATGCTCTGCAGTGAATGGGTGCCGTCAGAATGAGAGTCCAAACAGCTGATAAAAACATCACAATAATCCACAAGTAATCCACACCACTCCAGTCCATCAGTTAACATCTGGAGAAGACAAAAACAGCTCTAAACAAATATGTGGCTGGATTTTGATGTGAGAGACAACAGCAGATGGACTTTTTCTCTGGAGGAAGTGTTATTATGGATTATGGACTCATTTTCGACGTCTTAAAGATGGATTGTTTCAGCTTTTGTCTTCTCCAGATGTTAACTGATGGACTGGAGTGCTGTGGATTACTTGTGGATTATTGTGATGTTTTTATCAGCTGTTTGGACTCTCATTCTGACGGCACCCATTCACTGCAGAGCATCCATTGCTGAGACACTGATGCAATGCTACATTTCTCCAAATCTGATGAAGAAACAAACTCATCCTAATCTTGGATGACCTGAGGGTGAGTAGATTTTCAGCTAATTTTCATTTTAGTCTCAGCTATTCCTTTATGTTTTTTATTGCATCATACATAAACATGCATGTAGTCTAAGTATGTGACGCAATGCTTCACGGAAGTCAACGTTCTGTTCTTTGCAACAATTTCCGCTTCTAAGATAACATCAACTTCTCTAGGATTATAAACTTGTTGTGACGTCTGTCTATAGTTATATATAGGCTAAGTCAATGTCTTTATGGAGCAAACAAATGGGATTTTTACCTCTTGAACCTACTGTTGCACTCTATGACATCATAAAGCATGTGCATCATATCATGACGTAGCTGTCGATAACCAGCACTAAAAGAAGTCAAGGCACTTCACAGAAACAAGAAGTCAATATTTAACTGGACTCCGAGTTATCCTGACGCCAATCCAACCATTTCAGACTCGACAGGTTTGTAAACCCTTTCAACTAACCTCATAAACCACAGCCATCCTCACTAACCATAACATAATCCATTCCTTTCCGCATACAAAAGCAATCATTTATCTGGCACCCAAACAATGCTCTGTGATTGATATGAAAACTCTGAGAGCTCTGCTCTCATTTCCAAACCTGACGTTCCTCCTAAAGGGTTATTTAGGACACATTGTCTCAGCGTGTAATTAAACTGCTTTCCCTGACTACAGGCTGATGAGAAACGTTCCCTCACAGTCTGTGCTAGAGTGAAAGCTGAGGAACAGTTTAGTGACTAAAAACCCTCTCCTCTCCTCTCCTCTCCTCTCCTATCGTCTCCTCTCCTCTCTCCTCTCCTCTCCTATCCGCTCCTCTCCTCTCCTCTCCTCTGCTCTCCTATCGTCTCCTCTCCTCTCTCCTCTCCTCTCCTATCCGCTCCTCTCCTCTCCTCTCCTCTGCTCTCCTATCGTCTCCTCTCCTCTCTCCTCTCCTCTCCTATCCGCTCCTCTCCTCTCCTCTCCTCTGCTCTCCTATCGTCTCCTCTCCTCTCTCCTCTCCTCTCCTATCCGCTCCTCTCCTCTCCTCTCCTCTGCTCTCCTATCGTCTCCTCTCCTCTCTCCTCTCCTCTCCTATCCGCTCCTCTCCTCTCCTCTCCTCTGCTCTCCTATCGTCTCCTCTCCTCTCTCCTCTCCTCTCCTATCCGCTCCTCTCCTCTCCTCTCCTCTGCTCTCCTATCGTCTCCTCTCCTCTCTCCTCTCCTCTCCTATCCGCTCCTCTCCTCTCCTCTCCTCTGCTCTCCTATCGTCTCCTCTCCTCTCTCCTCTCCTCTCCTATCCGCTCCTCTCCTCTCCTCTCCTCTGCTCTCCTATCGTCTCCTCTCCTCTCTCCTCTCCTCTCCTATCCGCTCCTCTCCTCTCCTCTCCTCTGCTCTCCTATCGTCTCCTCTCCTCTCTCCTCTCCTCTCCTATCCGCTCCTCTCCTCTCCTCTCCTCTGCTCTCCTATCGTCTCCTCTCCTCTCTCCTCTCCTCTCCTATCCGCTCCTCTCCTCTCCTCTCCTCTGCTCTCCTATCGTCTCCTCTCCTCTCTCCTCTCCTCTCCTATCCGCTCCTCTCCTCTCCTCTCCTCTGCTCTCCTATCGTCTCCTCTCCTCTCTCCTCTCCTCTCCTATCCGCTCCTCTCCTCTCCTCTCCTCTGCTCTCCTATCGTCTCCTCTCCTCTCTCCTCTCCTCTCCTATCCGCTCCTCTCCTCTCCTCTCCTCTGCTCTCCTATCGTCTCCTCTCCTCTCTCCTCTCCTCTCCTATCCGCTCCTCTCCTCTCCTCTCCTCTGCTCTCCTATCGTCTCCTCTCCTCTCTCCTCTCCTCTCCTATCCGCTCCTCTCCTCTCCTCTCCTCTGCTCTCCTATCGTCTCCTCTCCTCTCTCCTCTCCTCTCCTATCCGCTCCTCTCCTCTCCTCTCCTCTGCTCTCCTATCGTCTCCTCTCCTCTCTCCTCTCCTCTCCTATCCGCTCCTCTCCTCTCCTCTCCTCTGCTCTCCTATCGTCTCCTCTCCTCTCTCCTCTCCTCTCCTATCCGCTCCTCTCCTCTCCTCTCCTCTGCTCTCCTATCGTCTCCTCTCCTCTCTCCTCTCCTCTCCTATCCGCTCCTCTCCTCTCCTCTCCTCTGCTCTCCTATCGTCTCCTCTCCTCTCTCCTCTCCTCTCCTATCCGCTCCTCTCCTCTCCTCTCCTCTGCTCTCCTATCGTCTCCTCTCCTCTCTCCTCTCCTCTCCTATCCGCTCCTCTCCTCTCCTCTCCTCTGCTCTCCTATCGTCTCCTCTCCTCTCTCCTCTCCTCTCCTATCCGCTCCTCTCCTCTCCTCTCCTCTGCTCTCCTATCGTCTCCTCTCCTCTCTCCTCTCCTCTCCTATCCGCTCCTCTCCTCTCCTCTCCTCTGCTCTCCTATCGTCTCCTCTCCTCTCTCCTCTCCTCTCCTATCCGCTCCTCTCCTCTCCTCTCCTCTGCTCTCCTATCGTCTCCTCTCCTCTCTCCTCTCCTCTCCTATCCGCTCCTCTCCTCTCCTCTCCTCTGCTCTCCTATCGTCTCCTCTCCTCTCTCCTCTCCTCTCCTATCCGCTCCTCTCCTCTCCTCTCCTCTGCTCTCCTATCGTCTCCTCTCCTCTCTCCTCTCCTCTCCTATCCGCTCCTCTCCTCTCCTCTCCTCTGCTCTCCTATCGTCTCCTCTCCTCTCTCCTCTCCTCTCCTATCCGCTCCTCTCCTCTCCTCTCCTCTGCTCTCCTATCGTCTCCTCTCCTCTCTCCTCTCCTCTCCTATCCGCTCCTCTCCTCTCCTCTCCTCTGCTCTCCTATCGTCTCCTCTCCTCTCTCCTCTCCTCTCCTATCCGCTCCTCTCCTCTCCTCTCCTCTGCTCTCCTATCGTCTCCTCTCCTCTCTCCTCTCCTCTCCTATCCGCTCCTCTCCTCTCCTCTCCTCTGCTCTCCTATCGTCTCCTCTCCTCTCTCCTCTCCTCTCCTATCCGCTCCTCTCCTCTCCTCTCCTCTGCTCTCCTATCGTCTCCTCTCCTCTCTCCTCTCCTCTCCTATCCGCTCCTCTCCTCTCCTCTCCTCTGCTCTCCTATCGTCTCCTCTCCTCTCTCCTCTCCTCTCCTATCCGCTCCTCTCCTCTCCTCTCCTCTGCTCTCCTATCGTCTCCTCTCCTCTCTCCTCTCCTCTCCTATCCGCTCCTCTCCTCTCCTCTCCTCTGCTCTCCTATCGTCTCCTCTCCTCTCTCCTCTCCTCTCCTATCCGCTCCTCTCCTCTCCTCTCCTCTGCTCTCCTATCGTCTCCTCTCCTCTCTCCTCTCCTCTCCTATCCGCTCCTCTCCTCTCCTCTCCTCTGCTCTCCTATCGTCTCCTCTCCTCTCTCCTCTCCTCTCCTATCCGCTCCTCTCCTCTCCTCTCCTCTGCTCTCCTATCGTCTCCTCTCCTCTCTCCTCTCCTCTCCTATCCGCTCCTCTCCTCTCCTCTCCTCTGCTCTCCTATCGTCTCCTCTCCTCTCTCCTCTCCTCTCCTATCCGCTCCTCTCCTCTCCTCTCCTCTGCTCTCCTATCGTCTCCTCTCCTCTCTCCTCTCCTCTCCTATCCGCTCCTCTCCTCTCCTCTCCTCTGCTCTCCTATCGTCTCCTCTCCTCTCTCCTCTCCTCTCCTATCCGCTCCTCTCCTCTCCTCTCCTCTGCTCTCCTATCGTCTCCTCTCCTCTCTCCTCTCCTCTCCTATCCGCTCCTCTCCTCTCCTCTCCTCTGCTCTCCTATCGTCTCCTCTCCTCTCTCCTCTCCTCTCCTATCCGCTCCTCTCCTCTCCTCTCCTCTGCTCTCCTATCGTCTCCTCTCCTCTCTCCTCTCCTCTCCTATCCGCTCCTCTCCTCTCCTCTCCTCTGCTCTCCTATCGTCTCCTCTCCTCTCTCCTCTCCTCTCCTATCCGCTCCTCTCCTCTCCTCTCCTCTGCTCTCCTATCGTCTCCTCTCCTCTCTCCTCTCCTCTCCTATCCGCTCCTCTCCTCTCCTCTCCTCTGCTCTCCTATCGTCTCCTCTCCTCTCTCCTCTCCTCTCCTATCCGCTCCTCTCCTCTCCTCTCCTCTGCTCTCCTATCGTCTCCTCTCCTCTCTCCTCTCCTCTCCTATCCGCTCCTCTCCTCTCCTCTCCTCTGCTCTCCTATCGTCTCCTCTCCTCTCTCCTCTCCTCTCCTATCCGCTCCTCTCCTCTCCTCTCCTCTGCTCTCCTATCGTCTCCTCTCCTCTCTCCTCTCCTCTCCTATCCGCTCCTCTCCTCTCCTCTCCTCTGCTCTCCTATCGTCTCCTCTCCTCTCTCCTCTCCTCTCCTATCCGCTCCTCTCCTCTCCTCTCCTCTGCTCTCCTATCGTCTCCTCTCCTCTCTCCTCTCCTCTCCTATCCGCTCCTCTCCTCTCCTCTCCTCTGCTCTCCTATCGTCTCCTCTCCTCTCTCCTCTCCTCTCCTATCCGCTCCTCTCCTCTCCTCTCCTCTGCTCTCCTATCGTCTCCTCTCCTCTCTCCTCTCCTCTCCTATCCGCTCCTCTCCTCTCCTCTCCTCTGCTCTCCTATCGTCTCCTCTCCTCTCTCCTCTCCTCTCCTATCCGCTCCTCTCCTCTCCTCTCCTCTGCTCTCCTATCGTCTCCTCTCCTATCGTCTCCTCTCCTCTCACACATTAATCTCTCCAGCACAGACTTCTCTTCCTCTGTTTAAACACACAAGACTGGAGAGACTGACAGCAGATCAGATCTGTCATAATATGAAAACCAGGGTCAAAAATTAACTAGGGCTTGAGGTCACCGCAACTGAAAGCAACAAAAATTATTTCGATTTTTATTAATTAAAGATGTTTAATTTATTATAATTTAAATATATTATTTTATATACATACTATGAATACAAAAATGTTTGTATCACAATTTATTTTTAAATAAACTGTTTTGACCACGTTCATATTCGCGCGATTTTTTTGTGCAGCTCATCAGTGAACACCGGCTCTGTGTGGTTAATGCTGCTCAATGTGAAAGCCCGCAGGTGATGGAGATTTACCGCTGATTACAGAACCGGCTTTACTGATAAGATGCGCGTTAAATATCGCATGCGATTAATCGTGCAGCCCTAGTGTATGTATATATATAATAAACAAAAACGTAAAATATAATGAATAATTGTTTACATGTATAAAAATAAAAACAGAAAGAAATCAGAAAAAAAGAAAAACAGACATCAGTGGCTGTATACAGTATAGAACTGTATCATCTAACAAAAGTATTTCATTTTATTCTATTCTAGTAGAGTGTTTGTGTTGGGATATCTTGTGCATTATTACATTTGCATATGTAAATTGTACTTAAATTTGCAGGACGTACTTAATTGATTAATTTTAATTTGTCATAAATGGACAAAACGTGAGTCTTTTCGATGATTTGAAAAACATATGCTATTGTAAAAATGTCCCTGAAACCAAGTCCAGGCGGAAATATTGCCCTTTAACGTCTTCTGACTCTGGTTGGGACTATAGAGACTATAGAGGTTAAAGAATCATGTGCTTTGATGTGGATATATCATATCAATATCTCTATGAACTGCTGTAGACTCTGTGGTTCTCTTGAGGTTAGTCAGATGCTGGGGAGAAGAATCAGTCTAAATGAACGCTCTGCATGCAAAATCAAACACCCTACATGAAGGAATGTGGGTTCAAACCACACAACACTCAAAGTTTCCAAACAATGCCATACCAGAACCAGTTTTGGTTCCCCAAAGAACCTGCAGCGAACAGTTAAAAGAACCATTTTTCTTGATGCATCAAACATTTTAATGAAGATTTTCCACTATGAAGAGCCTCTTGTAGAATATGATGTTAAAACTTCTTTAGATGCCAATAAAAACCTTTCTTTTTAAGAGTGAAGCATTGATTCATGTACTTTCATTGTGTAACCTTGAGCAAGACAGCTCACCTCATGTTCCTGAAGGGGAGCGAACTTGCAATGTTGGCATAAATCATCAGCTGAACGACTAGTTTCACTTTTTTTGGTCAGATATCGGATGCACTGAATGGCATGTCGTGGCGCAGCGGTGTTTCGGGGGGCAGGGCGAAATCCAAGAGGAAAAGGCGGAACTCGGTTTGGATCAAAGCCAGAGAACTCCAGGAAACTTCCGCGGATACATTAACATCAAACAACGATACTTTACATCCACCCTGAGAGTTTTACATGTGCATTCGCGCTTAGAGATGAGAGTAAAAACCCCGAGCTCTTACCCGGACCAGGTTGCTGACAGCTGCCTGCACAGCGGCCACAGGAGCGGTGAGATCCGGGATGGCTTTCCCGTCCACCTCTCCCTCCTCATGCATGATGACCAGATGAGAGATCTGCTGGGCCACCGGCTCCAGGATACTCTCTATCGTCTTCGTGTGAAAAACCGGCATGATGAGCACTTAA
Source organism: Sinocyclocheilus anshuiensis (assembly GCF_001515605.1). Classification (NCBI taxonomy): domain Eukaryota; kingdom Metazoa; phylum Chordata; class Actinopteri; order Cypriniformes; family Cyprinidae; genus Sinocyclocheilus; species Sinocyclocheilus anshuiensis. The sequence goes on along the minus strand of NW_015549634.1, from coordinate 180,109 downwards.
GAGAACGCAAACTCTCTTTCCAAGTGTGTATCCAGACTCCCCTCTCCGTATCCGAGCGCCGAGACTATCCGCCTCAAGAACACACTGACTCTCCTTCACGCAACTAAACTAACTATCGTGGGAAGCGACTCGTCTAGCGAAAGAATCGTTCATTGGAGTCGGTTCTTTCCAGTACGCAAAATGATTCTTTAGCTCATCGCGATTCACGAGTCAACAACTTACTGAATTTGCCAACATGTTTGACATTTATTCACTAAAACTAAAATATTGTGTGTGTGTGTTGTGTGTGTGTGTGTGTGTGTGTGTGTGTGTGTGAGTGTGAGTGTGTGTGTGTGTGTGTGGAGCACAAAAGCAGTCTTAAGTCGCTGGGGTATATTTGTAGCAATAGCCAACAATACATTGTATGGGTCAAAATGATCGTTTGTCCTTTTATGCCAAAAATCGTTTGGGTATTAAGTAAAGATCATGTTCCATTAAGATATTTTGTAAATTTCCTACTGTAAAAATAATTAAACTTAATTTTTAACTTTAAAATTAAAGTTTACATTTTAAGTTTTAAAATTAAGTTTGAATTAAAATTAAGTTTTCATTTTAAACTTAAAATGAAAGCTTATTTATTCAGGTCTCAGATGATGTATACATTTCAATTTCAAAAAATTGACCCTTATGACTGGTTTTGTGCTCCATGGTCACATATAACAAAACGTAAATAGTAGCCTATTTAATTGTCTAGAATTTGATTCATTACATAGGCCACTAAATGCTTTGCTATTAATCGCTTGGCAGCTATTGTATTGTAAAATTTTTGTCAATGAACTCTATGTTTATCTACATACACATTTATTTAAAACCTGTTCAAACCTCTACGTGATGACGAATTCTTTCTTTGAACTGACTCGTTGAAATGAACCGTTCGAAAGAATCGATTCGCGGCTTCCCACATTACACTCAACCTAAACCTCCCCGATGACGCAATATCTCCGTCCACCAACCAGAAAGCAAGCGCCGGCGCGCCCGTGAATGCCATTGGTTCGCGCAAACGTCATTCTTCCTGATTGGCTCCGCCCATAACCTTTGTAGCGTTATTCCCAAATTACGTAAAACATTCTCATGCCCTAAAAAGGAAGCTTGATTCTACTGTACTGGATGAGGAATTCTGAGTGCCAGGGGCCACCAAAGCGGGCTTCTAGGTCTGAATATTGCTCAGCACTGTTTAGGATCTGTTTGAGGCCTTGTGAGGATCTATTTTCATCTTTATTTTTTTCATCATTATACATACAATAATGAAACAATACAACATAATTAATTTACAATGTGTATGGTTTCATAAGCCAAAAAATAATACATAGGCCTATTTATTCACTGATGAATCTGATAAAAACTGATAGAAATATTCGTTATATTTTTGTTTGTCATGGCATTAACATTTGTACTGGGACAGCTACTGCTTTAAAGTTTTAACATGAATTAAACACATTAATGCATATGACAAGTTATAGGTGGATGAAAACAAATGTATCTTTATTTAATTGTTGTTCGTTTTGTTCATGTTGCACATTCCAGATTCATAATCATAAGAGCAGGTTGCAGCCTTCATCTGATCACCGAAATAACAATAACAGGATCTCAAGCTGTTTCAACTCATCAGATGCCTCAGACAGCCGAAGAATTTGCCAAGAGACCCTCAACAGGCTGCATGACCGAATATGGAAGAGTCCGAAATGAAAGAATTGAGGAAATCAATTTAGAGAGCACAGAGTAAACACGTGTGTGTGTGTGTGTGTGTGTGTGTGTGAGAGAGAGTGTGTGTGTGTGTGTGTGTGTGTGTGAGAGCGTGTGTGTGTGTGTGTGTGTGTGTGAGAGAGAGAGAGTGTGTGTGTGTGTGTGTGTGTGTGTGAGAGCGTGTGTGTGTGTGTGTGTGTGTGTGAGAGAGAGAGAGTGTGTGTGTGTGTGTGTGTGTGTGTGAGAGCGTGTGTGTGTGTGTGTGTGTGTGTGAGAGAGAGAGAGTGTGTGTGTGTGTGTGTGTGTGTGTGAGAGCGTGTGTGTGTGTGTGTGTGTGTGTGAGAGAGAGAGAGTGTGTGTGTGTGTGTGTGTGTGTGTGAGAGCGTGTGTGTGTGTGTGTGTGTGTGTGAGAGAGAGAGAGTGTGTGTGTGTGTGTGTGTGTGTGTGAGAGCGTGTGTGTGTGTGTGTGTGTGTGTGAGAGAGAGAGAGTGTGTGTGTGTGTGTGTGTGTGTGTGAGAGCGTGTGTGTGTGTGTGTGTGTGTGTGAGAGAGAGAGAGTGTGTGTGTGTGTGTGTGTGTGTGTGAGAGCGTGTGTGTGTGTGTGTGTGTGTGTGAGAGAGAGAGAGTGTGTGTGTGTGTGTGTGTGTGTGTGAGAGCGTGTGTGTGTGTGTGTGTGTGTGTGAGAGAGAGAGAGTGTGTGTGTGTGTGTGTGTGTGTGTGAGAGCGTGTGTGTGTGTGTGTGTGTGTGTGAGAGAGAGAGAGTGTGTGTGTGTGTGTGTGTGTGTGTGAGAGCGTGTGTGTGTGTGTGTGTGTGTGTGAGAGAGAGAGAGTGTGTGTGTGTGTGTGTGTGTGTGTGAGAGCGTGTGTGTGTGTGTGTGTGTGTGTGAGAGAGAGAGAGTGTGTGTGTGTGTGTGTGTGTGTGTGAGAGCGTGTGTGTGTGTGTGTGTGTGTGTGAGAGAGAGAGAGTGTGTGTGTGTGTGTGTGTGTGTGTGAGAGCGTGTGTGTGTGTGTGTGTGTGTGTGAGAGAGAGAGAGTGTGTGTGTGTGTGTGTGTGTGTGTGAGAGCGTGTGTGTGTGTGTGTGTGTGTGTGAGAGAGAGAGAGTGTGTGTGTGTGTGTGTGTGTGTGTGAGAGCGTGTGTGTGTGTGTGTGTGTGTGTGAGAGAGAGAGAGTGTGTGTGTGTGTGTGTGTGTGTGTGAGAGCGTGTGTGTGTGTGTGTGTGTGTGTGAGAGAGAGAGAGTGTGTGTGTGTGTGTGTGTGTGTGTGAGAGCGTGTGTGTGTGTGTGTGTGTGTGTGAGAGAGAGAGAGTGTGTGTGTGTGTGTGTGTGTGTGTGAGAGCGTGTGTGTGTGTGTGTGTGTGTGTGAGAGAGAGAGAGTGTGTGTGTGTGTGTGTGTGTGTGTGAGAGCGTGTGTGTGTGTGTGTGTGTGTGTGAGAGAGAGAGAGTGTGTGTGTGTGTGTGTGTGTGTGTGAGAGCGTGTGTGTGTGTGTGTGTGTGTGTGAGAGAGAGAGAGTGTGTGTGTGTGTGTGTGTGTGTGTGAGAGCGTGTGTGTGTGTGTGTGTGTGTGTGAGAGAGAGAGAGTGTGTGTGTGTGTGTGTGTGTGTGTGAGAGCGTGTGTGTGTGTGTGTGTGTGTGTGAGAGAGAGAGAGTGTGTGTGTGTGTGTGTGTGTGTGTGAGAGCGTGTGTGTGTGTGTGTGTGTGTGTGAGAGAGAGAGAGTGTGTGTGTGTGTGTGTGTGTGTGTGAGAGCGTGTGTGTGTGTGTGTGTGTGTGTGAGAGAGAGAGAGTGTGTGTGTGTGTGTGTGTGTGTGAGTGTGTGTGTGTGTGTGTGTGTGAGAGTGAGTGTGTGTGTGTGTGTGTGTGTGTTTATGCTGCTCACCTCAATATAAAACAGCAGATTCTGCTTTGATCTCACCTATAAAGTGACACTCATGAATGCAATGTTGTCAGATTGTTTCAGCAATATTACATAATATATTTGAACCAGTTTATTTATATTTTATTACTATGAAGCACTGTTTGGTTTAGATTATATGACTAATTTATTTTTACAGTACAGAAGCCCCTTGTGAAATTGGTCTTTCATTAAATCAAGTAAGTAATGCACCCCAAGTATTAAAAGAATAAATCCCATATGGAATTGGGTGAACTATTGCTTTAAAAACATTTTGTTTTCAAAATATTTTATTAGACCTGAAGTAATTGATGTGGCATGTTGACTATTTTTTTGCAGCAACCCAAGCAGTCAAATTCCTTGTAAGTGTAACTTTGCCAATAAAAACTTGGGTTGTCATATAATGGATGATTCTATGCAACAGATCTCTATTTTTAGAGTTTATATCACACATTCTGTTATTTCCGTATTTTATACTAAATATTTTTAGCATTGGTCAGTAATGTCACGTGTCGTTAATGTATCATCTTTTCCAATATTGTTCATATACCACAATCCAGCAGTAACAGTTACCTTGAGCACACAAACTAGTGTTCATACTAATGTCATCTGCAGGATGAAGTATGAAGAGTGTGCGAGATGAAGAGTTGATGTTAGTATCGCACGAGTATGTACTTCAGTGTCTTTACATAGTCTGCCATCTAGTGGCTGAATAAGAAACTAGCTGCTAAAGATGCGTTCTCAGAAAAACAGCTAGGAGATACAAAAGCTAAAATATACATCTTTGTTCCTTATTTACACCTAAATGGTACATGTTAGTACCTTAAAGATACATATTAGTGTCTTTTGAAAGGGTCCCCCGACCCAGTGACAGGTTTTTACCTTGAGAGCGTAAAATGAAATATTCTAGAATTATTACAGATATATACTGTAGAGTGGGGAAATATTTATTTGATCCCCTGCTGATTTTGTAAGTTTGCCCACTTACAAATTT
>NW_015549634.1:156138-175495 GCF_001515605.1 Sinocyclocheilus anshuiensis | reverse complement strand
CCCATGTGGAACACAGATTAGTCCTGCCACTTTAAGAAGTTACTCCTAATGTCAGATTGTTAGGTGTATAAAACACCTGTCCACACAATCTGTATCTTCCATGGGGTAAGGATGATCATGAGAAAGGTGAGGGATCAGCCCCGAACTACACGGGAGGAGCTTGTTAATGATCTTAAGGCAGTTGGGACCATAGTCACCAAGCAAACCATTGGTAACACACTACGCAGCAATGGACTGAAATCCTGCAGCAAGGTTCCCCAGCTCAAGAAGGCACATGGACAGGCCCGTTTAAAGTTTGCCAAAGAACATCTAAATGATTCAGAGAAGGCTTGGGAGAAAGTGCTGTGGTCAGATGAGACCGAAATTTAGCTCTTTGGCATTAACTCGACTCGCCGTGTTTGGAGGGAGAGAAATGCTGACTATGACCCCAAGAACACCATCCCTACAGTCAAGCACGGAGCTGGAAACATTATGCTTTGGGGGTTTTTCTGCTAATGGTACAGGACGACTTCACGCATTGAGGGGCAAATGGACGGGGCCATGTACTGTAAAATCTTGGACGAGAACCTCCTTCCCTCAGCCAGAACACTGAAGATAGGTCATGGATGGGTCTTCCAGCATGACAATGACCCGAAACTAACCGCCAAGGCAACAAATGAGTGGCTCAAGAAGAAGCACATTAAGGTCATGGAGTGGCCTAGCCAGTCTCCAGACCTCAATCCTGTAGAAAATCTGTGGAGGGAGCTGAAACTTGCAGTTGCCAAACGACAGCCAAGAAACCTTAAGGATTTAGAGAGAATCTGTAAAGATGAGTGGATGAGATGTGTGCAGACCTGGTGACCGACTACAAAAAACCTCATACCTCTGTGCTTGCCAACAAGGGTTTCTGCACCAAGCACTAAGTCATGTTTTGCTTGGGGATCAAATACTTATTTCACTCACTGAAATGCAAATCAATTTCTAACCTTTATATAATGTGTTTTTTCTGGATTTTTTGGTTGGTATTCTGTCTCTATACGTTAAAATAAACCTACCATAAAAATTACAGACGCTTAATTTCTTTGTAAGTGGGCAAACTTACAAAATCAGCAGGGGATCAAATAAATATTTTCCCCACTGTATATATAGCCTGTATATACTATACACACACTAATACAAACACTTATTGTACACAATATTTACTCAGAATGCGTACAGTTAAAAACAGTATTTGTTTATTGGCCTAATAATTGGCTTTTATCATTGACATAAATAGTTACACAACAATATAAAATTATACAACAATATAAAAACAGAAAATGGCACTGTACATTTCAATACCCATGCAAAACAATACTTTTATAAAAAATTTTCTCTCAGAAAGTCCTTTGAGCTGCTATTATATCTCTTGGCAACAGAATGGAATGTAAGAATGATGGACATATTAAGGAGTAACTGAACAGAAATCAGTTTGAACACGACTCGCTCATGTTCTGTATGTTGGTCTCTGAGGGCAGGTGAGCTCCTGTTCTCAGCTGAGCGACGACAGGCCGGTTTTCTCCAGGATCCAGCGGTGGTAGTTGCTGACTTTGGCATAAACTCCAGGACGGAAGGGTCTGGAACATCCCTCTCCCCAGCTCACCACACCGAACAGAAACACACGCTCACGGACGCGACACACCAGCGGCCCACCAGAGTCACCCTGAAACATCAACAGCATCAACCTGACAGGCTTTTCTTGCTTCTCAGTGATAAAATGTGCCAAAATTTTACATGTGGCCAGTTAAAAATCCGTAAATATAGGGAACAATGTACTGTGTTAAAGGATGTACTGAATAAAGGAATTTTTAGTATTGATTTTTTAGAATTGCACTGAATTGTGTTGTGTTCTAGGGTTAAATACTCATAAAATTATTGGATTACATCATGTCAAGTCCATTTTCCATTTTTTTTCTCCAGTGTGCCAATAAAAATGGAGTACTAAACCTAAAACTCTTCAAAAAATAAAGTATCAATAAAGAAAATGTTTAACCTTCAGAAAATACTGTTTTTCAGTGTTAAAGGAACACTCCACTATTTTTGAAAATAGGCTCATTTTCCAACTGCCCTAGAGTTAAACAGTTGAGTTTTACCGTTTTCGAATCCATTCAGCCGATCTCCGGGTCTGGCGGTAGCACTTTTAGCTGTAGCTTAGCATAGATCATTGAATCTGATTAGACCGTTAGCATCTCGCTCAAAAATTACCAAAGAGTTTCTATATTTTTCCTATTTAAAACTTGTCTCTTCTGTAGTTACATCGTGTACTAAGACCTACGGAAATAAATACGCAATGATATTACGCAGCGCCTGAAAATAGGCTAAAGCTAGGTAACTTCCAATAAGCCTATTTTCAGGCGCTGCGTAATATCATTGCGCCTGCTGCGGCAGCAAAGTTCCTTGATTATTACGCCGGAATGAGAGTATAGCTCCTAGCCATATTGGCTTAGAAAATCGCAACTTTTCATTTTCCGTCGGTCTTAGTACACGATGTAACTACAGAAGAGTCAAGCTTTAAATAGGAAAAATATCTAAACTCTTTGGTCATTTTTGAGCGAGATGCTAACGGTCTAATCAGATTCAATGATCTATGCTAAGCTACAGCTAAAAGTGCTACCGCCAGACCCGGAGATCGGCTGAATGGATTCGAAAACGGTAAAACTCAACTGTTTAACTCTAGGGGAGTTGGAAAATTAGCCTATTTTCAAAAATAGTGGAGTGTTCCTTTAAGAGGTCAAACTAAATATTATACATGTTGCACACATGCGCACAAATGCGCACACACACACACACGCACGCACGCACACACACACATACACACACGGTCTGAAGTTTAAAACCCTGATTAGTGTGATTTCGTTTTTTTTTCTACGAATAAACTTTTTATAAATGTAAAAAAAAATCCTACATTAAAGGTTTTAATAACATAATGATATGCGAGAACAGGTAACAGGGTTGCAGATCCTAAGTAAATGTAAAACAATTTGTTGTAAATTAAGTTGTCGATGAGTAGGGATGCCAAATTTCGGTTTTCTATCAGACCATGTAATATGCAGGACACAGATAAAAGTTAATTGATAATTAAAATAAGATAATAATTACATTTGTTCAGTAAATTCAGAGCAAAAGTTTGTCAAAATTATGACTTTATTGTTTAATTTTAATTGTTGCAAATAGTCGACAAGGTCATGACCAATTTGGTGGGACAGGCTAAAAATCACAATTTTAAGGTGGCAGTACAGACATTTTTTACATTTATATATTAGATAATAGTTTATCCAACACATTTTCTCTGCAAAGACCATGGGATTTATGCCTTTACTGCTTTAGAAAACTAATTAGACACCAAATTGTACTCTATCTGTAAATTAATAAATGTAAATTTGTACTCAATTTGCAGTGCCATGACATGCATTTTATATATTTAATATGCCAGCACATTTATATGGATGATTGTTGTTTATATAAGTAATTTATGGCTCACCTTACACGCGTCTACGCTCCAGTCGGGACTCGCGGCACAAAGCATGTTATCTGTGATCTTGTTGCCGTAATATACTTTACTCGAACATAAATCCTGTGACAGCATGTTGACCTTTGCTTCTCTGAGATACTGAGAGTAATACCACAACCCTACCACACACACACACACACACACACACACACACACACACGTGATGAATGAACCCTTCTTTAGTGCAAACAGAACAAACACAGTCAACACTCTCAGCTGATGTACCTTCTTGTTCTCTGCCGTATCCAGTGACCTCACAGGACATCCCGTCACTAAGTGACTGATGCGCCTCAGGGATGCAAACCGTCTTGACTGAACTGGACTCTTTAGCACAGCAACCATCATGACTGTGAATCTTCAACAGCGCTGAACACACAGCAGTCAATCAGATGTTAATGACATTTTACTGCATTACACATCTCATAAAGCTACGTTGACTTTGCAGAAAAGACCAGAATATGTTGTGTCTCGGATTCTGAATGCTTCTTTACTAGCTTAACCAGCCAAAGTTTACAGGTCAGCCAGCTTCACCAGAACCAGCAGTCACAAAACCAGTCTGGACTAGCATAAACTGGTCTTTTCAGAAGGTTGATGCTCAGAAATGTGTTTGCATTTGCTCACTGAACAGAAAGTTCTTTTCAAAGTGAACAAATGAGTTGTTTGGGGTTTAGTGAGTCAGTATTACCGATGTCGTTGTTGTAGTTGCCGTCTGTGTTGTCGAAGTGTTCATGGATGAAGAGCTCAGAGACTCTGAACTCCTGCTCTCTCTGAACATCTGTCTCATTGATGGCGTTCTTCCCCAGAAATACTGACAGTTTATAGGGTCTAGTCTGAGCGCTGAAAACAAATGCATTGAAAAGCATTCCTTTGCCTTCACTCGCAAAAATTTCTTGGGAACGAAAAAATTTGTGAGCGAATGCAAAAGCACTGATTTTTTTCCCCTCCCATCCCTTATTTTTCCAGCACCACATCGTTTGCGTTCCCCTGAGAAACACTTTTTCTCATAAACTTTTTGTGAGTGAACACAAAAATGCAAGATTTCTCTGTGGAACGCAATGTTTGATGCAAAAGCCCAAAATCTTTCCCCTACCATCAACTGGAACTTTTTCGTTCCCTCGAAACTTTGCGCTCGCAAAGTTTCTCTGGGGTAAGGCAAAAGTCTTGCGAGGAAACGCAAAATCACTGAAATATAATGTTTCTTCCCTTCTCATATTTTTCCCACACCGGAACTTTTGCGTTAACGTTTTGCGTTAGCATGCAAAAGTTCGCAGGCAAAAAAATTCGAAGTTCAAAGGAAAGCAAAAATTTTAAGCGCAAAAGTATACTACTGTAATATATAACTGGTAACTGGCGGCGAACCATTGAACCAGCGTCTATGGTTTTTACCTGATCTCGGATCAGTTTAATCAATTTGTAGACATTTTTAACGAGACATTTGTGTAATTAAAAGGATGAGAAGTAGTTAATAATCACTTACTGGCATCTATATAGAGGCTGTCCATAAAACAAACAAAGCAAGCCCTGCAAATTAATATAAAATATTTTAAAAACCACATATTATGCATACACTACAAATTTTATTTTTATTTAAATATATATTCAATAATATTTAATCACTGCATTTTATGCATTATACTTTTTAAAAAGTATAATGGTATTTTATTATTTTTTATTGCATTTTATGCATTATACTTTTTAAAAAGTATAATTAAGGTTTTAAAAAAGCTGTTTTTATGTATGTTTTAACGTGAGTTATTGTTGCATTTACACACTTTGACCAGCAGCAGCGTGTGGTGTTTCGAGCGCTTCGAAACAATTCGAAAATTTTCGTTTCCCCCGTCACTAAGTTTCACAGAGGAACGCAAAAGTTTGCGCGCAAATGCGAAAGTGTTGAAAAATAATTTGTCCTATCAACTTGCATTCAAACATTTGCCTTTGTTCGCAAAAACGCAATGTTTCTCAGGGGAATGCATTGACATATCTGTACTTTCTTCTCATCTGTGCAGTTTGTTTTGTGCACTGACCCGTCAGGGAAGCAGTGTGCGGCCGTGAGGACCCAGCAGGGTGAGATGAGACTCCCGCCGCAGGTGAACGTTCTCCCGCATGAGCTCCTGCTGAACACCGCCGCCATCCAGGGGTGGCGCTCCACCTCGCTCAAAGCCCCGCCCACTACCTTCATGCTCCGCTTCTCCCTCTGGCCACACTGCCATCCTATTGGACAAAAAGACAGCTCAGCCTGTCAATCAACCAGCAGCAAACACAGACAGATGCTCCACAGATGCGCACCTGATCTCACTTGACTGAGTGCCTGTCAGGACCTGCATCAAACCGTTTCATATGCCAGATATTTACAGATATTTAGTAATATTACATTAATACCGTGAAAAGGACGGAATCATACCGTGATCTTTTGCACAGCGTGGAATATCACAGTCTTCTTTCATGATCCCAAACGCGGTCCGTACATAACACCAGGGTCTGCGGCTGTAGTCTGGGTTTCTGTGAGTGATGGAGCATGTGTGCATGTTATGATGGTGTAGCTGACATGATAAGACTAAGAGAGATAAAGAACACACTGAAATGGCATTAAAGAATGGCACCTGAATGGCTCAGGATTCAGCAGCAGTGCTGCAGGCTCAGACAGGTGTGCAAGGTGTGCTTGTGAATATATTTACAGGAGGTCTTCACGTCTGGTCTTGAGAATAAGGGGGAATGAAATCCTGCCAAAAACATGTCTGGGTCATATTTCACTCCAAAACGAAAAGAAAAATTTGCTTTGCACTGACCAAATTCTCACTATACTGTAATATAATGTGTAGTGTGCTGATATTTGTTGTATTCTTTTTAATTAATGTTATATAATAAAAATGTAATTGTATATTGATTTTAAAAGTATTGATTAACATAATCATCCAAAAAGGTAATCTTTTTGTATTAAATAAAAGAATTAGTCATTGTATTTACTTTAATACAAAATGCAAATAAATGTCATTTAATGACATAAATGACATTAAAATAATAACGCAATGAAAAAAAATCTTAATCATCTAAAAAGCTTAATTAATAATCATCTTTATGCAAAACTTTATAAAATAAAATAATAATTAAATTATTTAAAATTTACTGTAATAGTTAAATATTGCATGTATTTATACATTAAATATATATATATATATATTATTATTTAAACTGTAAAGTAAGATATTTGTTTTACTGTTTTTAAATGATACTGTTTTAATGTTAAATTGTTAAATGTGTTTAATTTTCATTCAATATAGTCACAATGAAAAAATCTTAATGATAATAATTATAATAATTCCAAAAAGTGGATTAATAATAATCCTTATAATAAGGCTTAATTTTATGCAAAACATAAATTAAATTTAAAATATAAAATATTTTATTTATTTGTAATAAAAAAAAAAACGTTTTTAATTAAATGTAATATAAATGATTTCTTTTATCTCCAGGGTGAATTATGCCAAAGACATGTTCTTGATACCTTTCGTGAGATTCGCTCATAAACTGAGCTCCATGACATTACACCAGTTTTCTTGTTCTATTCATATCCAAGCCTTCAGGACAAATGCATGTTGATTTAGTTTTTTTTCAGGTCTTCAGCTAATCTACGGTCTCCAGGGAACTCCTAGTAACGGATTACCGGACAGGTCTGGACTGCAGGATCTGTTTGCTCTCATTAGTGTGTGTTCAGTGTAACTCGCCTGCAGTGGTCGTGTCGTCCCGGGCCAAGATTCCTGGGATAGACTCTGATTTCACGCACACTCTCTGAATCCCATTCCAGACATTCCCGCCCACTCACGGATTTAGAGACGGGACCTCTGTAGTGCAGACCGATCCCCTCAAAGCAGGAGACGGACTCGTCTGCCACAAAACATCATAATGAATATGAATGCATGCAAACAGCAGTTAATGATAATAAACACACACGAGTGATACGCACCTGTTTCACAGTTGGAGCCGCTGAAGCCATCAGGACAGAAACAGAGCATGTGACGACCGGACGGAGACAAGACAGACGTCCCCCCATTCAGACACAGAACACCTGCAGGAACACAAACACTCATAATAAACATGATCAAACAGTGCTGGGCAGTATGCAATCTGGATTACGTTATCAGATTACAAAAATTGGTTACACTTTATTTTAAGGTGTCCTTGTTACAACACTCATAATAAACATGATCAAACAGTGCTGGGCAGTATGCAATCTGGATTACGTTATCAGATTACAAAATAAGATTACACTTTATTTTAAGGTGTCCTTGTTACAGTGTAATTATACAGTTAAGTACTGAGTAATATTAATTAACTACATGTACTTACTGGTTATGGTTAGGATTAGGGATTGGTTTATAAGGTTACTTGCATGTAATTATGCATAATTTATTTTTATTATAATAATAAGTACATGCAACACGTGTAACAAGAACACCTTAAAATAAAGTGTTACCCAAAAATTAAGTACTTGTAATTAGATTGTATTACATCTTAAAATACTCGTATCAGACTAGTTACTTTTTAATTGATTACTTGATCATGTATTATTCACACAATAGCAATAATTTATCATTTATTCATAATTCGTATGTTCGCCGTTCTCTGACGTCAAATGACATGCACGTAAACAAATTATTTCGACGGTTGTTGTTTTAAAATTATTTTAATTTGACATTTTTATGTTTTAATTATTTGCTTTTCATTAAACTCACAAAATTCATGTTTTTAATCACAATGAATAGAATATATTTTCTTTCTCTTTGTATTTTTATGCCAATATGGTACAAGATTTTCTTAAGTCGATGTGATAAACAAGTTAGATCAAAAGTCATCTAAAAGTAGTCCGATTACATTACCTAAAATGTGTAATGTAATGGATTTTTTCTCATGCAATTTGGAATCAGTATTTGCAAGTAATCTGCTGGAAAATAAAGACTGCAGACAAAGTTGAAGTACCTGATTTCTCACGTAAACTGCTTGGAAAGAGTCTGCGCTGGGCTCTCTGGAGGTCAAAACAAACAAACAAACCAAAAAAAGGCATTTTTTTTCCCCTAGAATTAAATGCATTCTCCAAAAGTAAGTGAAAATATGTACTTAAGAAGCACACTTACACAGACCGTGAGAGCTGCTAAAGCTAGAATCAAACTCAGCAGGCCAAGCCAAGCCATTTCTGCTTCTTCTGCGGATCTTGAAACCTGAAAGAAGTGTGTTTGATTAAGCCTCGAGTTGTGTTTGAAACCTGGGACGACTTCTGAGTTGAGGGTTAAATTGGCCTACTTTGGTTTCAATGCGATTTGCCAAAAATCAGTACTATGAAAAATATTAAAGATTTATGTGAAAGCAGAAAACCTCTAGATTGTCAGAGACTAAAAATATATGCGATAATTCCCTTTTGTTTCTATTGTGTTGGGGATCAATTTGACCCATGTTCAAAATGAGCTGCACAGACACGAAATATTACAAAAATGTTTGTTTCTTTCTACTTGTATAAGGTGAAAATAACAGCAAGTATAAACAGTATCTGACAATATTTGTACTTCCTTTGCCTTTTTATTATGTCCTCTCCTCAAAACCTTGTGAGGATAAAATAGCTTTCTCACACTTCTTTTCAGTGCTGAAATATATAAAAAAATCAACCAAAACATTCTGACAGTTTTTTGTTTGCATAAAGAAACACATTTCATAAGTTCTGTAACAAAATTAGTTCAGCATTTCCATCTATGCGTTGAAACTTTGCACATTCATGAGCCTATAAATGAGAAACTTTCAGAAAAGTTCAAGTGTAAATAAACAGAAAACTGAGTGTGTCACATTGACCCCGATACAACAGGAAAGCACACTAAAGGCAAGGCTTTCTTTAAAAGTTCACAATCGAGCATCCATATAAGACTGTAAAGAAACATGACTTTTCCTGGAATCAGACCAGGATCAGACAGAACAGGCCCGGAGCGGAGATTAAACATGTCAGATCCACACCCACACGGCCAGAAATATCACAGTGTAGATGCTCGTTATATATTGCCTAGACAGCATTGAAACTGAACGCATGAGATGTTTCTCCTATGAATAAGACTCCAGAATCTCACATGCATCTCTTCAAGAGCAAATGATCTGAAATACCCAACAGTTTCTTGCGTGGTCCTTAAAATAGGGTTCCCACGATTTAAAATAATCAACAAAAATGTAATAACATAAAATCTGGAATTAAGAAACTTAAAAATGTTGCCATGCTGGAGAACATCACTGTCACTGCTTGAACTCATCTCATCTCAGCATGCATTTGCAGTCCACAGATTATTGTCACTATGAATATTGTTCTGAAACGTGCATACACTCTATTATCATATTAACTCACCTGTGTGTTCAGTCAGGTCAGGTCTGGTGTGTGTCGTTCTGCATCCCACTGATAGTTTTAAACACTCCTCATACAGAGGCTGGTTTGCTGTGATTGGCTGCAGGAGCAGACAGACTCGTGTTCGGGAAGTTTGCTGCTGAGCTGAAACTAGATCAGTGAATCACGATAATGATTCAAATTAACTTGAATTCCTTCATTCCCTCATCCTGGAATTCTCTTGATGCTCTTTCCTCTTTCTGTCCAACACTATTTGAACCATTCTTTTAACCCTATTAATTTCTTATGTCTCCACATGATCAAAACTTTGCTGTTTCACACAATCTACTGCATGTCTTCTGTCGTCTGATTGATAGTTCATACATTTTTAATAAGTAAAAGCTCTTTTAGTGTAATTGTACAAACGTCCAGCTTCAGCTGGTGCTTCACATGTCTTTGCCGTCAAATCTTGATGGATTTTTGTCAAGTATAACTGTAGTCATATTTCCAGATGAACGCTTACTGGACTGAAGCAGCTCAGCTTTACTTGATTCTCCATCAATCATGTTTTAGAGTCTCAAATCTGATCCTCAGGATCTTCTGAGGAGCGTTTATTTCTTCATCTCTCAATCAGCATTGGATTGCATTGCATTATATGTTTGGATCATCTCAATCTCATCTTGCGAAGACATATTATTGGAGATATAGAGTGACAACTGATATTTAGATCATTTTATGTAAGTATATACTGCTCTACTGTTATAAAGATCTCATTGATTTACATCACAAGCATCATATTGAGTTTCTGAATACAATTGAGCTGTTTTTTCCTCCATATCCTCACTATATCAGAACATAAGAGCCAGAAAAACCTGATGGATCAAATATGATACTCAACAATATTTTGTCTATAAACTGTTCCATTTCAAAACATTCGATTTTTCAGACTATTATGTCATATGTCAGGGTTTAGACGAGGGTTAATCTCTGGCCAAAAACGATAATATATGACCCGTAATCATAGCCTGAAAGGGTTAATCTCAGTCTGGGTCACTAAGCCTCAGTTCCGGGGCAAAAGGGCATCTTCTCCAAAACACCGACACAAGTGGGCAAACAGCAGAATCAGTTTCACGCTTCCACATTCTGAAACATCCAGCTGTGCAATGACAACATGTGTGGCAAATTCAGCTTCCATGCCTTCATTTCCTTTGGATTTAAGACTAATTGATGACTAATTGCTGTAGGTGTTGGCCGATAGCTCATCATTTTGGGGAATGATATGATTCAGTGTATCTGACACACTGATTCAGCTTCTACCTTTATAGCAGCGTGAAGGCGTCTTCACAGACTCGGAGCTGATTTTAGGTCACTGATTAAGGCTTCTGAAACCGTGAGGGTTAAAAATAGAGCTCCACACCCGACTGACCGAGTGGATGCAGAGCAGCATGAATCATCTTTGATGGACTCAAAACCAACAGGATGCTGGTGCAACTATGACATACAGCTGAAGAGTTTTATCAGACAAAAAATTGTGGTTTTGTTTGTCATTATTGGAGCATATTGATAGTTAATGTGTTTCTCGACAACTTTGAGGAGATCCGACTTTAAAAATCACCAAAACACCGAGACAAATGAAGTTATTTCCACACAAAAAGAAGCTCTGATGTCAGAAACGGAGACCAGAACCGATGCAAAGACAGCATATGGACTCTGTATATTTTAAATAAAATATATAACATTTTTAAATAAATTAACAATAATAAAACATTTTAATATATGATAATAATGGTAAATAATATAATAATAATAATACATTATTTTGAATGGAATCTAATTATAAAAATAAAATATTATTAAATATTTTGAAACATCATAAAAATGAAATGTGTAATATACATAATATATTATACAATAAAGATGTATAAGAATGAAAATAATGATCTCTTTCACTCTATATATATTTATATATAATAAAATACAATATAAAAATATTTTATTAAACTAAAATAGAATAAAATAATAAAATACAATTTTAAATAATTCAAACGTAATTACAGAAATGATAAAAACAAACATATATAAAATATAATATAATCTAAAATGATATAAGAATGAAAATAATTCATATTTCTAATTATTACAAACAAAAAATAATGAAAGTTAATAACAGTTTTATCATTATTATTCATTATCATTGTGCAACTTCTGATGTTTTTACTGCACACTACACCTGTGTTTGTAGTGTGTGTTTGTTTCTGTGTTTGAAACAGTCATGGTCTCATAAACGCAGCATAATTCAAAAACTGAAGAATTGAGTGAATTCTATTTATTACTGCAGTTAACCCCCCAAAAACAGATACATAAATACATTTATACAAAAAGCAAGCAAAAACGAACGAAGATGTTCCAGTTGTGTAGTGTGTTATGAAGCAGACTGTCTTACAGGAGAAAGTCGCATGTTTGTTGCCAAGGAAACCAGAGACTCCGTTGCTATGGTGACGGAGTGGGCGTGGCCTAGGCTGAGGTGTCAAAGAGCTTGTCAATCATCTCCTCCACCTGCTCCGGTGAGTAGCGGTGGTACTTCTCTGGGTTTTTGGTGAATGAGATGTTCGCGCATCTGTAAGAGCATATAAACATGAGCTCAGTGCAGCTGTAGATCACACATCAGCTGTGTTCTGATTGGCTGGTAAGTGTGTGTGAAGGTCTCACCGCTGAAGGAAGGCTCTGTACGCCTCTGAAACCACTCTCTTCTCAGCCTGACGGATGGCGTCCCGCTGCTCTTTATCAGGAACCGCCCAGCCCTGCTGGATCTTGCACAGCTCCTCCAGACCCTCATTAAAACCCTGCAAACACACACAACACAAAGCCTGGTTTGCATGTGCTTTCTGTTGAGTATCATATTTGATGCATCAGGCTTTTCTGGCTCATTGATGATTGAGAGATGATCCTGATGATCATATTTGAGACTGATTTTTCTAAAAAACTATTGATGGGGAATTAAGCAAAGCCGAGCTGCTTCAGTCCAGTAAGTTAAAGTGTTCCTCTCACCTTGAACTTGTCCTTGATGATCTGTCGTTCCTTGTCTTTG
Source organism: Sinocyclocheilus anshuiensis (assembly GCF_001515605.1). Classification (NCBI taxonomy): domain Eukaryota; kingdom Metazoa; phylum Chordata; class Actinopteri; order Cypriniformes; family Cyprinidae; genus Sinocyclocheilus; species Sinocyclocheilus anshuiensis. Next base: position 162,529 of record NW_015549634.1, on the reverse strand, counting down.
AGCTGCTCGTGTGAAAACATTCAGAGAGCAGGATTAAACTGAGATCATTACATAATGATGAACCATTTTCAACAAAATACTGTAGCTGAACGCAGAAGCCTTCATGCATCACTACATTCCTAACTGCATCAGAACGGCTGTATAATAAAACATTAACTGAGTATAACATAACAAATATTAACAAAAAGAATAAAGTATATAAAAAAATAGTAAAAATAGCATATCAATGACACTACAATAAAACTGCATTTGTGTATTTGAGTAAATTATGTTTCTGGTCTAGTTATCGGTGTGTGTGTGTGTGGGTGTATATGTGTATGTGTGTGTGTGTGTATGTGTGTGTGTGTGTGTGTGTGTGTGTGTATGTATGTGTATGTATGTGTGTGTGTGTGTATTTGTGTGTGTGTATGTATGTATGTGTGTGTGTGTGTGTGTATGATGATCTCACTTTGGTTCCAGGCTGGAATGCTGGGATGTTTCTCTCTGTCAGATGCTCTGTGACCTTCAGCCAGCTGTAGGTGCGTGGAGGTCATAAGGTCATTCACTCATTCATTACAGGACGGTTCTTGTGTTTGGATGATGTGGTTTTACCTGCGCTGGTAATTCTGGATCTCCTGCTCGATGAGCTCTCTGTACGAACCCTCCACCTTCTTATGGGTCACAGCGACCAGCTGAATCAACTCAGACCTCAACAACACACAGGCAGCATTTTACCTCTCTGACTTATTTGAAGATAATTGAAATATTCAATAAGGAAAAAGAGTAGTTTTATCCATGCTGTCTTCTGATTGGCCAGCACTGAGTGTGTAGGTGTGCTCTGGTCTCTGATTGGCCAGTGAACTGAAGCTGTGCACAGTAACTGAATGAAGTCGGTATAAAGAGTGTGAATGCACTCACTTCTCCAGGGATTTGAGGATGTAGTTGTAGTTGTTGTGAAGGAAGACGGCGCGCAGGGCCGGATCTTCATACACTTTAGCTTTATTTGACAGATTCAGCTGCAGGTTACCGAGGACTTTATCTGTGAAACACAATATTAAACAGGTCAGACAGTAAAAAATGAAAATAACACTGATTTAACCCAGAAAAAGCTTATATAAAATGCATGTTATGACCCTTTTAAAACATCACACTCTTTAGTTCTTTAGCGCGTGTGTGTGTGTCTTACAGATGTATGTGCTCAGGAGTCTCCGGCTGAACTCTGAACTGTAGCTGCTGGCAGACGAGCTGCTCTCTGAAGACAAGAAGAGACACGTTTCAACAGCCGTTCATCTGTTTAACATACAATACATTCTCACTTCCTTCTGTCTGAGCCATTCTGACAACCTCTGAATATAATAAACTCATAAACTAGATGCTTCGATTAAATGACAGCTCCTGTACTATGCTACAATATCCTATAGATATTAGAGAGGATTGTTTGAGGATTGTTTCATATCCTGCAGCCTGCAGACGATGATATGAAGAGCTCAGAGCCGATAACATGACAGAATATTTGAACAGCACAAGAAAAAGTTACACACACAAAAGTAAGTGATTCAGAGAGACAGTTCAAGGTCTGAAGTCAACATGAAATCACATTGGCCCCGTTTACTTTCATAATAAATGTTCCTGGAGTTATTGTGAATGATTGAGTGCATCTCTTTTATCTATTTCACATTGTTTATGTTGGGTTGATTTCACTACATCTGCATTTTAATATTATATAATATTACTAAATAATAATGTTAGTGAAAAAAATTAACCAATAATATCATAGCCTACCCTTTCCCACTGAATATCCAGTTTCACTCAAAAAAACTTCACATTATATTTCAAATATATATGAAATAATTTAAGTTTATATTAATTGGAAAAAATAAATATTGTAAATAATTTATATTATCTAGAATTATATTAGGAATAATCATTTTAATAATTATGCGGTAGTAATGCATAAAACATCAAATTAAATAATATTAATTATAATAAAATTATTTAAATTAGTTAAATTATATAAATATATATATATGTGTTATTTTGATATTACATGAAAAAATATTCTAAAAAATATTCTATAATAATAATAATAATAATAATAATGATACAGTAATGCATAAAACAACAAATTAAATATTATTAAAATATTACAATAATATTTTAGATTGGCGATCTATATATATAAGCTGCGCATTATGCATCCATAATTTGAAGTATTTCAGAGTGAAACATGTTTGCAAATGTTATTCTCAGTATAAGGTGCATCGACGAATTATTCGCGACACGTATGAAGACAGTAAATGGAGTCAGCTGTGGTTTCATGTTCTCTACTCGTCCGCTCGAGCGCTTACCTCGGGGGTCTAAAGGAATATTGTAAGTGTCCCCGAGTACTACAGGACAGAAGCAAAGCAGAACAGAGAGAGAAAGAGAACAAGAGAAAGAGGCAGAGGGCGAGAAGTTAAAATAGTTCTGTTAGTGAAGAGCTTCACCACTAAGAGCCAGCCAGGATGAGCGAGCAAGATCATGTGACAGAAGCAGAGATGAGTGGGCGGGGCTGAGAACACAGTGGGAGGAGCTTCAGAGTGTCATGCACTGCTGTGAACACGAGTATACAGAACATAAGAAGAATAAGAATAATGCTTTAAAATGAAAAAAATATATATATATATATTAAAATTATATAAATTAATGAACATACATAACATAACTTTCTGATTTAATATTTTAATTAATAATAGTATAATTAATTAGTAATCATTTTAATTCATAATAAAATAAAATTATATAATATTAATTATAATAAAATGATATAAATGAACATACAGAATATATAATATTACTTTCTGATCATTTTCACGGACCACTTTAACAACAACAGTAATAATAATAATGCTTTAAAATAAAATAATTAATTAATATTAATTAGAATAAATGCATATAAATTAATAAATATACAGAACATAATGAACATATTACCTTTTGTCTTAATATTTTAATTAATAATATTTAGAATGAATTATTCATTATTTTAAATAATAATAATAATAATGCTTTAAAATGGAAAAAAATAATAAATTAAATATTAACTATAATAAAATTACATAAATTAATGAATTTGCAGAATATAAAATTACTTTCTGATTTAATATTAATTAATAATATTTGCATTAATTATTAATTATATTAAATAATAATAATATTGCTTTAAAAAGAAAAAAAAAAGGAATAATAATAATTATAATAAAATTTAATTAAATGAAAATATGGAACATAAACTCTTACTTTCAGGAAAAAACAACAGCAGAGAAACAGAAAACAGTTGAATTTGCTCTCAGCACTGATCACGTTTGCTCTGCAGAACGTTTGTCTCGAGAAACTTCAGGAAAACCAACGGAAAAGGAAATGCAGAGCACAGGAAACGTGAACAGATGACAAATAAGGAGACAGGAACGTTATGAACATGAATGTGATAAAAACAGACATCTCAGCTGTCCAAGACAGAGCCTATATCTGCGTTTTAATTACTTTTGAAATCTTCAGTTCATTGCAGAATGAGAGATTTATAAATGCTATAAACGTGGTACATCTATTGGATCAGTCTGTTAGTGTCTGTTTTTCACTTGTGGCCATGACTGTGGTTCTGCTTTACCCTGAGAGGCCAGCATCGCTCCTGCTGTTTCCTGGAAGTCCAGCAGCTGCTGCAGGAACAGGATGGCCTGAGGAGAAACAACGAGCGGCTTTGTCTGCTTTTATAACATATCACTATTATTGGCATTTTTCCTGTACAAAATGGACAATGAAGCGATCTTACATTGCTTGTGAGCTCATGTACGGTTCCGTCTTTCGGCATGTTGTACTCTTTATCAGGATCATTCTGTCGGATTACAGAACATCACATGTCAGAACATAACAATAATCATTAATATAACAAACCATAACGAGGAATGTAATTTATATTTTATAATATAATAAAATGTGTTGTATTTAAAATATAACAAAATGCATATATAAAACATATTTCATTTTCAGTTATTAATACCATTATTATTATTATTATTATTAAAATAAGTAATAATAATTATTCGATCTCGATGTCCAACACGTCATCCTTCCCTGAGACACACACACACACACACACACACACCCGTCAGAGCTCAAGAAAACTACATTCAAATATGATCAGTGAGGACCAAGGGTGATATATTAATAATATCTTACACTTAATGTGATTAAAGCACACAAAGAAGGACACCAAGCAGAACTGAAATCTGCTTGATATGTGAAAAGGCTCATTATTTTTACAATTCTGCTTGGTCCACCAGTGATGCAGTAAATAAATACTGCAGCTTTAAATATATCTGATCAATATGAGACCAAAGAGCTATAAATGAAAAATAAAGATGTCATTTCTCAATCATACGTGTGTTACCAAAATTTCCAAATCATTTTTACTTTTTCAAAATGTACTGTAGCATTTGAAATAAATATGATTTCTGAAGTAATGTTGCGTGATACTGCAGGAAAACAAATTTACAAAGTTCAGCAATAACTGAGTCTCAATGATGCATATAAATAATATCAATGTTACTGGATGTTCAAACTGGATGTTGATGTTGAAATGAATATGAAAATATTAAGCAAAAGACTTGAATGTAGGATGACCACTTGAATTTTTAAGGTCTGATTCAATGTTGAATGAACTGACAGAATCACTGACTCTTCGAACTGAAATAAATATTTTTAAATAATTAATAATAGTACAATTAATTACTAATTAGATTTAATAATAATAATAATAACAATAATTATTATTTCATAATAATACATTTTTTAAATTAATTATAAATTCTATAAATTCATAAATAAAATTCAATAAAATTAAATGTAGGACATCCTCTTGATTTTTTGAAGGTTAATAATAATAATAATAATAATAATTTAAAATGTTAAATAATTTAATAATAATTTAAAATAAAGCAAAAACAAATTAAATAATATCAATTATAATACAATTATATATATATAAAAAATCATAAGTTTAATTTAAAATGAATACAATTAAATGTAGAATGTCCTCTATCATTTTAAGGCCTGAATCACTCACTCTTTGAACTGAACCCAATATCACTGTTGAAATTGTATTAATAACCTCTCTTAAATTAAAACAACAGCATCTTTGAAATACTGATAACAGCTAAAAACTCATCCCTCAGTTTGTAAGAAGACAAAAAACATGTTTACAGGTGATCTCTAGCTGGGCCACTGCAACAGTATAAACATTAAAATTCACATTATTTTAAACATACAGTACAACAACAGGATTTACACAACATGTGTTCTGTTCACTTGAGGCTAATGTAACAAATTACATCATTAGTTCTTTATAAACTGAGGGATGAGTCAGAATGATTGTTTTGAACTCAGCACTTGTGTTTTTTCATAATCTCTGAGGTCAGACTCACCTGCAGCCGCCCCATGCTTGTCGTCAGACAGGTGCTTAACCCCACGCAGGTCATGATCGAAACCTGATTGGTTAGGATATAGTCACATGACCGGGTCACTCACCCCAGGCTACAGAGGGAGTGCTGAACAAACTCACCCGCCCACAAAGCAAAGGAAAGACTCACGCGGCTCGCCCGAGTGCTGGATGTTAGTGGGGTTCAAGTGCACCGATGGACCCAGCAAAGCACAGAGACTTATGGGAAACACTGACGTCACAACAGCTTGTCCTCAGTTTGAGAGAGAAAACAATGACCACGATCTTCTTGCTGCCATGCTCAACTCAAAAAGTCTACTTTCTACTTGGAAAAGCCAACAGAGTGAAGCTGGACTTAAAATTGGGAAATATCTGATTTCACTGAGATGCAGTGTTATTATTATACACTATTATTTATATGCTTTTTTATTTATATTTTGTATAGTTTCAGTGTTCATTTTAATTTTTAGTAATATTCATATATTACTTTATATATTTTCATATTTATATTTTTGTTTTCATTTCAGTTTAATTTAGTTGTTTCTCATTTTTATTCGTTTTTTTCATTTAGATTTATTTCAGTTTTAGTCATTTTAGCACTTCAAACTTATTTTATTTCAGTTAGTTGCCAAAGCAACATTTCTAATCTGCGTTTTTTATTTTTAAGTTTACATTTTTCAGTAATATTTATTAGTGCTGTCAAACGATTAATCGCGATTAATCGCATCCAAAATAAAAGTATTTGTTTACATAATATATGTGTGTGTACTGTGTATATTTATTATGTATATATACAGTAAATACACACACATGCATGCATATATTTCAGAAACATATGCTATGTTTATGTATTAAAAATATTTATATATAATATAAATTATATGAATATATATACATGTAAATATTTTCAAAATATATACTCTATGTGCGTCTATATAT